>NC_084585.2:17949111-18249111 GCF_033978685.3 Nerophis lumbriciformis
TCCGTAAACCAGGCACGGGTAGATTTTGCGCTGTGTGCAGGCGCCAAGTCCTGTTGGAACTTGAAATCTCCATCTCCATAGAGCAGGTCAGCAGCAGGAAGCATGAAGTGCTCTAAAACTTGCTGGTAGACGGCTGCGTTGACCCTGGATCTCAGGAAACAGAGTGGACCGACACCAGCAGATGACATGGCACCCCAAACCATCACTGATGGTGGAAACTTTACACTAGACTTCAGGCAACGTGGATCCTGTGCCTCTCCTGTCTTCCTCCAGACTCTGGGACCTCGATTTCCAAAGGAAATGCAAAATTTGCATGGTTGGGTGATGGTTTGGGGTGCCATGTCATCTGCTGGTGTCGGTCCACTCTGTTTCCTGAGATCCAGGGTCAACGCAGCCGTCTACCAGCAAGTTTTAGAGCACTTCATGCTTCCTGCTGCTGACCTGCTCTATGGAGATGGAGATTTCAAGTTCCAACAGGACTTGGCGCCTGCACACAGCGCAAAATCTACCCGTGCCTGGTTTACGGACCATGGTATTTCTGTTCTAAATTGGCCAGCCAACTCCCCTGACCTTAGCCCCATAGAAAATCTGTGGGGTATTGTGAAAAGGAAGATGCAGAATGCCAGACCCAAAAACGCAAAAGAGTTGAAGGCCACTATCAGAGCAACCTGGGCTCTCATAACACCTGAGCAGTGCCAGAAACTCATCGACTCCATGCCACGCCGCATTAACGCAGTAATTGAGGCAAAAGGAGCTCCAACCAAGTATTGAGTATTGTACATGCTCATATTTTTCATTTTCATACTTTTCAGTTGGCCAACATTTCTAAAAATCCCTTTTTTGTATTAGCCTTAAGTAATATTCTAATTTTGTGACACACGGAATTTTGGATTTTCATTTGTTGCCACTTCAAATCATCAAAATTAAATGAAATAAACATTTGAATGCATCAGTCTGTGTGCAATGAATAAATATAATGTACAAGTTACACCTTTTGAATGCAATTACTGAAATAAATCAAGTTTTTCAAAATATTCTAATTTACTGGCTTTTACCTGTATATATATATATATACACAGCCCGGCCCCCGGCCAAATTTTCTTAACCCGTTGCGAGTCAAAATGGATAATATCATCCTAAATGAAAACTATGTTTACTTTGTTATAGATCATCTATAAGACAACAGTACACACGCACTTTGGCCTAATGCAAATGCGAAATATTACATTTTTTTGCAAATTTGTATTTCATTTCTTTAACTGGGACAGTGCGCATTAATCAACACTTGAATAAACAGTGTAAATGCGCCGGACTTAGCATAAATGCTCATTTCCAGCCGTAGTCCCAAGGCAGGTTTCTGAAACAACACAGCGAGACACATAAGACTTTAAAACCCTAATGACAGAAATAAGAACCAAATAAATAAGACATCATAAAACAGACAGTTGCAACACACAATTACTTTAATCTCCATCCAACCTAGGCTTCCCCTTTCCAAGCTCATATATTAAAGTTTTGGTCTGGGAGGGAATATGGAGCAGCTCAAGGCCCTCAAACAGTCCCGCTGAGCGAGCGTGGCGCTTCACCACGCTGGGGTCAAAGGTGACCAGGAGAAAACGATGTCCGACGCGACCCTTCTGCTTGTCCTGGTGGATGAGGCACAGCGAGGCGGTGAAAGCGTCCGAGTAGGGAGACGGTATGAGAGGCACATCCCCAAAGTCTCCTTCCGCCTCCTGGTGCCGACGGCTCGACTCATGCGCCAGCTCCAAGGCTCCGGGGGTCAAGATGAGCACCGCGCGGCTCTTGGAGTGCAGCAGCTGGGAGTGAAGCCAGACCACGGGGCCCAGACTGTGCTGCTCCCTCCTGCTCCACTGGTCCACGCACACACTCAACTTCTGCTGCTTGAGCAGAGAGCCCAGGTCACAGACCTTCTCTGAAACGTCCTTGTCAACACCTGGAGGACTCAGGAGCACGACGTGCGGACTTGTCCTAACTCCACGGGAAGCTATGTGCACACATTCTACAGGAGGAAAAAAACAAACAACAATCACACACACACACACACACACACACACACACACACACACACACACACACACACAGTTGTGTGCCGTCAGGGCCAGCGAGGCCTTCTCTGCTGGCCTAACATAACCATATATCATGATCATAATTAAAGATAAAAGTTTTTTTTTTAATTTACTTTCCCAAAATATCTAAAATTATTCATATTCTCTTCATGTCATATTATGCTCCTTCCAGTGCTGTTGTTTTTAGTTTTAGTTTTTATCCAATCAGAATTCAGTTAGCTTATGTTGTCATGCTGTACCAAATCTGCTCGGGGCCTTCATACTCAACAATGCGGGCGTCTGTGCACTGTAAGTGAACGGGGACATACAGTTGATAGACAGTTGCGATAGCCAATCAGATCACGAGTTGTTGTCAGTAAGGCCTTCTACATAGCCTCACGTTGAACGTGACATTTACGCGTCCTGTGATTGCATACTTATGCAAGTCTATCAACTTATATATATCAAAATGATATTAATACATATGCATATATTAATAAATATACAAATACAAATGTGATATACAAATAAATGAATCATTTGTATAAATAAACGCGTATTTGTAAATATATTTTTGAGATTTGAATATAAATATGCTTGATTTTGTATTTGTATTGAACTTGCATATGTGGATCGCTTTTGTGTCGATGAGACATTCCTCCCACAAACCAGATGCACAAATAAATGTGACTTACAACCAGCAGAGGGCACTGCAGCCTGATAAGAGATCAGTATCTACATCGGGACAAGGTCATTAAACGGCATTGATACAATAAAATAAGCAGCTAGCACGGTCTTTCAGATTAACTGGATAAATTAGCATTAGCTAATACAACGTTAACGTTAGCGAGCTCAGGCCCGTTGTGTGTTCTCTCTGTAAAGACGTGGATTGGTTTTTGTGCAGAGAACTCTGGGCATTTTGCATGTAATGCATATAATGCTCTGTGACCCAGACTGCTCTGGCTGCAGTGCCCTCTGCTGGTTGTTCGGGGGAGTGTGTAGGTCACATTTATTTGTGCATCTGGTTTGTGGGAGGAATGTCTCATCGACACTAAAGCAAAAAAGCGATCCACATATGCAAATTCAATACAAATACAAAATCAAGCATATTTAAATTTCAAATCTCAAAAATATATTTACAAATACATGTTTATTTATACAAATTCTTGATTTATTTGTATGTCACATTTTTATATTTATACATTTTATTTGTATATGTTTTCAAATCTCAAAAATATATTTACAAATACGCGTTTATCTATACAAATTACTTATTTATTTGTATATCACATTTGTATTTGTATATTTATTAATATATGCATATGTATTAATATCATATTGATATACCTGTATATGTTGATGTGAGACAATTCTACTTCCATAGATACTCATCAGGACCGTTAGCGGATGAATTTGAGAACACAGAGTTGATAGACAGTTGCGATAGCCAATCATATCACAAGTTGTTGACAAGAGCTGTTCTGTTACAACTAAAAGTTGTAAACTCTTGTTGCATGACACACTAAAGTGTGTCATGCTTGTCATTTAATTAACATTGTTACATGTACAGGGAAGGACAGAGCAGGCTGTACTTCCTGAGGAGGCTGCGCTCCTTCAACATTTGCAAAAAACTCCTGTGGATGTACTACCAGTCTGTGGTTGTCAGTGTTCTGTACTACAAGGACAGCTCCAGACTGGAGAAACTGATCAGGCGGGCCGGCTCTACGATCGGAATAAAACTGGACTCACTGGTGACGGTGGCAGAGAAGAGGACTGTAGAAAAACTAATGAGCATCATGGATGATGCCAGTCACCCTCAGACTGTACAACTCCTCTCTGGGGGCAGGGGGGTACTAGGATGACAGGGGATGCAAAACAATAACATATACCCCCACTATTTATTATTTAATTTTTTTAATTCGATCTCAATTCTGTACACTGCTGCTGGAATTTAAATTTTCCTGAGGGAACTCTCCTGAAGGAATCAATAAAGTACTATCTATCTATCTATCTATCTATCGCCATCATGAGGTCAGGGCAGTTAATATATATTTGAGAAGTGTGTACTTTGAATCAAACTTTATTGACCGGAAGTTGCATAAGCCAAGCAGAGAAATTAACAGTATATGTTTTAATTGCTGATGCGTTTTTAATTGATTTTTAACTGCGCCAGAAAATAACCCGTTTTGTACACTGTTGATCTGTTTCAATACTCAGTAGGGTGTAAATGTGTTCCTGTATAGTATTTCTCCAACAATGATCATGTGGCGACATCAATTATGGTATTTTGAGAGGTAATCATTGAAGTCGGAGATCACTGAAGGCCTAGGTGGGAAACGCACGACCCACCACTGCACACACAATACAAAACAGACTGCAGTAATCTCTCGTTTTTGCTGCTAAATAGTCAATTAACTACCGCAAAGTAGGAATTATTCGTTTTAAATCAAATATTTTCCTAGCTTAAGCATAAAAAAACGTGTTAGTCACCTTGTAAATACAGTTTGTAACAATATGAAAGCCCTAGACATGAAATAACACCTACATAGTCACCTTTACACTCGTAAGGCTGAGCCAATCAGTGGCCACCACACAAACGGCACACTCTGATAGTGCCAATACTGCTGTAGTATTGATAGTTTTCGTTTATTTACACATTTGTAAGCTTAGATTTTATGCAAAATACACACAGTGCCGCACAAGGGTTGGAATTAGGGGTTAAATCACCAAAAACTGCTCCCCTCGCCTTGTAGTTAGACTGTCCGCCCTGAGATCGGTAGGTCGAGTCATACCAAAGACTATAAAAATGGGACCCAATACCTCTCTGCTTGGCACTCAGCATCAAGGGTTGGAATGGGGGTTGAATCACCAAAAATTATTCCCAAGCGTGGCCACCACTGCTGCTCACTGCTCCCCTCACCTCCCAGGGGGTGAACATGGGGATGGGTCAAATGCAGAGGACAAATTTCACCACGCCTCGTGTGTGTGTGACTATCAGTGGTACTTTAACTTTAACATGTTAATAAGCACATCAATTAATGAATGACAGGACGTTCCGTATGACTTTTTACCACAAAGGTATTCCTTCGATGCTCAGTCACTGATAATAATTTCATGGCAAACTTTCCCAAGTATTATGGAAGTATTGTTGTAGCAAAATGATTTGCAAAAGTGTATCTCAATCTGTGCGCGTGTAATCCAATTTGCGTGCGCGTGTGCTAATTTGTGTGTCTGTATATCAATCAGAGTGTGTGTTTCAGATCTGTGTACGTGTGTTTTAAGTTGTCTGTCTGTCCCTAATCAGAAAGAACCCTTGACAGGCTGTCTACTTACTTTTGGGACACTTTTGCCGTGTACGATTTGAGCAAGTGCATCCACATTAGTGAGCGTGTAATACAATCTGTGTGTGCGTGTCTATGAACTGCGAGAAGCAGGAACCCTCTATTGCGGGGGTGTCAAACTAATTTTAGCTCAGAGGCCGCATGGAGGAAAATCTATTCCCAAGCGGGACGGCCTGGTAAAACCATGGCATAATAATTTAAATAAAAAGACAACTTCAAAATAGCTGGGGTTTTTTCGTAAAAAATTCTGAAAATATTACAAATTGTCGAAGCCTAAATGCTATTTAAATTAATTTACATGTTTTGGAAGGTGCTTTATTAGAGTACTTATAAGGCACACTTTATTTGTATTTATTACATTTGTGTGAATAATTCGATAACGTACAAAAGTTAAAGTTAAGTTAAAGTACCAACGACTGTCACACACACACTAGGTGTGGTGAAATTTGACCCATCCCCTTGTTCACCCCCTGGGAGGTGAGAGGAGCAGTGAGCAGCAGCGTTGGCCACGCTCGGGAATCATTTTTGGTGATTTAACCCCCAATTCCTACCCCTTGATGCTGAGTGCCAAGCAGGGAGGTAATGGGTCCCATTTTTATAGTCTTTGGTATGACTCCGCCGGGGTTTGAACTCACAACCTACCAATCTCAGGGCGGACACACTAACCACAAGGCCACTGAGCAGGTGGCCTATCTTATACTGCTTTAATACAGTGAAGAATATGTAACTGTTTAATTGCATTTATGGCGGAAGGATCTGTGTGGTAATTAGGTTTGGACACAGTGTATTATGGGCTATGGAAGTCAGGTGTGGTCGAATCAAGCCACAAAGTTGTTTGACCTTACTCTTACTTTTTCTTACTCTTTCTTACTGTAACACATTCGATTTATTCTAATACACATTTTCCCCCCACATCGTTATTATTTGACGTTTTGGAATGATTAAGTTCACAAGTAAACGATACACAAAACAAAGAGGAGCGTCTGGAGTTTTTTTGTCGTTTGTAGTTGTCGCAGCAAGCGGGAGCCGGAGAAAGTAGAGGAGCGTCAAGCTAGGAAACTACACAAATATTGCTCTTGGCAAAACACTTCAGACTAGTTGAAAATTCTGAGAAAAAACATCTGTGCCGTTTTAGAACACAATTAACTTGGCTTTGTCGCTGTATATTTACAAATCCAGTCAACTTTAAGCCCTTCCTGTTTAGGATTCTCATTTGGCAGATGATTAAAGACGTTTGGAAAAGCAACAGAGTTAATTTCCTCAAACCGCCGCATTGGTGACATCCGCAACTGCCACAACACATTCATTTTATCATCTTTCAAATATTACAATTACAGTATAATCAAAACTGGAGATGTCCGATAATATCGGCCTGCCAATATATATAATATATTATATATATTATATATATATATAATATCGGCCGATAAATGCTTTAAAATGTAATATCGGAAATTATCGGTATCGGGGTTTTTTTAATTATCGGTATCGTTTTTTTCCGTTTTTTTTTTTATTTTTTATTTTTTTGGTATTAAATCAACATAAAAAACTCAAGATACACTTACAATTAATACACCAACCCAAAAAACCTTCCTCCCCCATTTACACTCATTCACACAAAAGGGTTGTTTCTTTCTGTTATTAATATTCTGGTTCCTACATTATATATCAATATATATCAATACAGTCTGCAAGGGATACAGTCCGTAAGCACACATGATTGTGCGTGCTGCTGGTCCACTAACAGTACTAACCTTTAACCGTTAATTTTACTCATTTTCATTAATTACTAGTTTATATGCAACTGTTTTTATATTGTTTTACTTTTTTGAATTTATTTATTTTATTTTATTTATTTTATTTTTTTAAAAAGGACCTTATCTTCACCATACCTGGTTGTCCAAATTAGGCATAATAATGTGTTAATTCCACGACTGTATATATCGGTTGATATCGGTATCGATTGATATCGGTATCGGTAATTGAGGGTTTGGTCAATATCGGAATATCGGATATCGGCAAAAAGCCATTATTGGACATCCCTAATCAAAACAATAGTCAAAATGACACTATATTAGGTAACATAGCTATAAACTTAACCAATGTGATCATGGTAGGTTTAAGCATAAAATAAAATAGAACAAACAACAAATGTGGAAACAGACAATTTTACACGGCGTGGCGCAGTTGGGAGAGTGGCCATACCAGCAACCTGAGGGTTCCCGGTTCGATCCCCACCTTCTACCAACCTCGTCACGTCCGTTGTGTCCTTGAGCAAAACACTTCACCCTTGTTCCTGAGGAAATGTTAGGGCCTTGCATGGAAGCTCCCGCCATCAGAGTGTGAATGTGTGGGTGAATGTGGAAATGGTGTCAAAGCGCTTTGAGTACCTTGAAGGTAGAAGTATAACCATTTACCATTTACAATGGAGTTCAGAGTGCAAATCGTGCCGTCAACAAATTGTAAGCGCTGCACGGAACTCGATTTACAAAGACGATGGTCATGTTCTCTTAAGTCTTTGCATCTCGCCGTTTCGATATTGTAGCCGTTAAGTGGATAATTTGCAACAAAAGAAGGTTTTGTGCGTCGCTACTGCATCAGTATGCCGCCATCTGCTGCCAGCCACAACAGGAGCAGCTGATTGCTCGGACCTGTGCTGATTGGAGTAGCGGCAGCCAATCCAAAGTCAGCTGACAAGTCATCTTTGCACCTGGCTCGCTGACAACAAGCTATCCATACACTTAGGTAAAACGGAATCCATCCTGTTTGGGTCCCACATCAACCTTAAGAAAGTCAGTGACTTCACTATAAAAGTGGGTGACACTGTTATCGCCAGGAAGGATGAGGTCACCTACCTCGGTTCCATTCTAGAGGCTAATCTTTCCTGTGATAAAATGGCAACCAAGATAATCAAAAAGGTCAACCAACGAACGAGATTTCTCTATAGAATCTCCTCTCTGGTCAACAAAAGCACCATGAAGATTCTGGCGGGAACTCTCGTTCAACCCTTTTTCGATTACGCATGCACCTCCTGGTACCCTAGGACCTCCAAAACCCTCAAATCTAGACTCCAAACGTCCCAGAACAAGCTAGTCAGATTACTTCTAGACCTCCACCCCAGATCACACCTCACTCCTACCCACTTCTCCAAAGTGGGCTGGCTCAGGGTGGAGGACAGAGTAAAACTACTTGCACTGAGCCTTGTCTATAAAATTCGCTACACCTCCCTGATACCGAAGTACAAAGTCAAACTACTTCCTTAACGTAAATGACCGCCATAACCACAACACCAGGGGGAGCTCCACTAACCACGTTAAACCCAGATTCCGATCTAACAAAGGTCTTAACTCATTCTCTTTCTATGCCACATCAATGTGGAATGCACTCCCAACAGGTGTAAAAGAAAGGGCATCTCTATCCTCCTTCAAAACCGCACTAAAAGAACACCTCCAGGCAACTTCAACCCTAAACTAACACCCTCCCTTCCTCATCATACCTCCTCAGATTGTAAACAATGAAATGTAGTCACTTTTTCTTATAATTTCTGATCTCTCTCTTTGTGTCCAATACTTGGTGTGCATATGTACCAAGTCAGACCTACACTGTTCCAATGTCAATTTCTCTGATGATGCAATTGTTGATGACTGAAGTGTTGATACCAACCAAACTTAACCCCGCCCCCTTTCAATCAATCAATCAATCAAAACACTGTCATGTGTGACGTGGCTTACACTTGAATTGCTGTTGCAACATCTAGTGCTACAAAGGTGTGCTTGTCACTGTGTGTACCAAATCATGCAATGAACTACGGTGGTGCACATTCAGCTGTGTGAGAAACTTCAAGTCAATATAACATTCTAACATCTAGAAAAATAATAGCACTCGCAACAAAGAAGGGGTGGTTGCTTGGCCAAATTGTCACGCCGTTTTTTTGCGCAGCGTTTTGTAGGAAAAAATCTAGAGTGGGGTACTTCCTGTATTACACCATGAAAGATTGTACTGCATGATGTAGTAAAAAGTACCGGATGCCTTTGTGGGGAGACTTTTAACAAAGTGTATCTGGTCGTTGCTGCAGCCTGTCATGTTGTGCAGCTTCAACTTACCCTTGACAAAGTCATGCAGGTAACACAACATCAGTGTCGCCAAGGAAACCAGCAGCAAAAGAGCCACTAGCAGCAAACACCAGCGCCGCCTGGCGGCTGCTGCAACAACAACAACAACAATATGACTAAAAGAAGAGCAGCTACACTTTTGTAGTGAGTATTTGTGCCAACGTACAGTTGTGATGACAGAAAGGACCGAGGGGGAGGTCTGCTTCACTTCCTACTTTCATCTGTGCATAAATATTGGATGTTAAAAACAAATATTTTGTGTTAAAAATATGATGGACTGACTGGAAAATGTTATTTACCATCACGCATGGCGAAAGCTGCAGGTTGATGTTTTCAAAGACCACCATTTTTACCTGGAGACACAATGGAAAAAGATTGTTTGTATATGAAATAAATAAATATATTAATATATAGAAACTTTGATTATAATAATAACAAGTTTTATTGTTACTATTATTCATTTATTAGGCAAGGCATTTTTATTTACAGAGCACAATTTGTACACAAGGCAACTTAAAGGTGCTTTACAGAAACTTACCAGAAGAATAATCATACGATGATCATAAAAATTAAAAATAAATTAATCATAATTCAAATTAAAAATATTAAAATAAAATCATTATAAAAGCTATTGTAATTTAAATACAATCACAGAGTGTAGATACAATGCTTTCAGTTGTCACATGCACAATTAAATAAAAGTGTAAAACCACTTTTATTTGAACATTGCCAACAACTGTCTCACATCCTCCAGAAGACCATTCCAGATTTTAGAAGCATAAAACTGAACAATGAAAAATTATTATTTTTCATTATTCGTAATGCAAAAATGATTATTAATAATGAAAAATATTACAAATGAAAAATATTATTATCATTACTGTAACACAAATAATAATAACAATATGATAATAATAATAATAATTATTATTATTATTATAAATAAAATGTGTATTACGGTAATAGAAGTAGTCCCATTTGCAAATATGCATTCAGTTCAGTTTGTCCTAAGGCTGTTTCCGTAGTACTATTCTGTTCCCTACTGCCATTAATATAAATTTGGCAGTCTTGTCTTTTGTTGAGTGCCCTAAAAAGTGTTTATACTGTAAGTACTGTACTTATTAAACATCAGATGTGTATATATATATATATATATATATATATATATATATATATATATAGGGGCAGCACGGTGACAGAGGGGTTAGTGCATCTGCCTCACAATACGAAGGTCCTGAGTAGTCTTGGGTTCAATCCCGGGCTCGGGATCTTTCTGTGTGGAGTTTGCATGTCCTCCCCATGACTGCGTGGGTTCCCTCCGGGAACTCCAGCTTCCTCCCACCTCCAAAGACATGCACCTGGGGATAGGTTGATTGGCAACACTAAATTGGCCCTAGTGTGTGGATGTGAGTGTGAATGTTGTCTGTCTATCTGTGTTGGCCCTGCGATGAGGCGGCGACTTGTCCAGGGTGTACCCCGCCTTCCGCCCGATTATAGCTGAGATAGGCTCCAGCGCCCCCCGCGACCCCAAAAGGAATAAGCGGTAGAAAATGGATATATATATATATATATATATATATATATATATATATATATATATATATATATATATATATATATATATATATACACACATATACATATTATATGTGTGTATATATATATATATATATATATATATATATAGCTAGAATTCACTGAAAGTCAAGTATTTCCTATATATATATATATATATATATAGGAAATGAATTCTAGCCGTAAATATACTCCTCCCCTCTTAACCACGCCCCCAACCGGGACAAGTCGCCACCTCATCGCAGGGCCAACACAGATAGACAGACAACATTCACACTCACATTAACGCACTAGGGCCAATTTAGTGTTGCCAATGAATCAACCTATCCCCAGGTGCATGTCTTTGGAGGTGGGAGGAAGCCGTACCCGGAGGGAACCCACACAGTCACGGGGAGAACATATACAAACTCCACTCAGAAAGATCCCGAGCCCGGGATTGAACTGAGGACTACTCAGGACCAGGGCCGGCCTGTGGCATAGGCCGTATAGGCAAATGCTAAGGGCGCCGTCCATCAGGGGGCGCCACGCCAGTGCTACAAATGTTGAAGAAAAAAAAAAAGAAAAAAAAAAGTTGGTATTATTATTTCTAAATACAAAAAATAATCCCACGTTAATTAAAATGCAAAGTAAAGCCTATTTAATAGAAATAATATTTGTTACCTTTGTATGTGAGGCACATGCACTAACCCCTGTACCACCGTGCTGCCCCACTGGGAAAATACTTCTACTAAAGTCATGTTTTTCTCACCCAGCGTCCATTGCTTTGCTTCCATGTTGTTTTGTTCAGCAGCTGCCTGAAGCCTTCAATTTCAATGCAGCTGTGACGCCCAGTCCGTCGACAGGGCCACACTTCCCCCTCCAGCCGACAGGGGGCAGACACGTTCCACTGCAGCATTTGGCCTCGGTTGTTCATTTGAGCGTAAACCACCGAAGTGGACACGTTGTGGCGCAGCAGGCTGGTGTGGAGGAACCCTGATGATGGACACACCACAGCGACATCTGCTGACCAATCTGTGCAACTTCAACACTTGAACATATCTCATTTGGAAATCTACCAACAATTCTGACGAAAAGCAGCATCAAGTCAGTCTTTTATAAAGATCATTATTACATCATATATTTATTATTATATATTCATTTATATTTAGTATTTATTGTGTGTACCATTCTTTAAAGCCAAAAGGGTACAGATGATGGCAAATTAAGAGAATGTATGTGACGATAACCACAGAACCACATTTACAAAACCCAAAACCAGTGAAGTTGGCACGTTGTGTAAATCGTAAATAAAAACAGAATACAATGATTTCCTAATCCTTTTCAACCTATATTCAATTGAATAGACTGCAAAGACAAGATACTTAACGTTCAAACTAGAAAACGTTATTTTTTGCAAATATTAGCTCATTTGGAATTTGATGTCTGCAACGTGTTTAAAAAAAGTTGGGTCAAGTGGCAAAAAAGACTGAGAAAGTTGAGGAATGCTCATCAAACACTTATTTGGAAAATCCCACAGGTGAACAGGCTAATTGGGAACAGGTGGGTGCCATGATTGGGTATAAAAGCAGTTTCCATGAAATGCTCAGTCATTCACAAACAAGGATGGGGCGAGGGTCACCACTTTATGAACAAATGCGTGAGCAAATTGTCGAACAGTGTAAGAACAACATTTCTCAACCAGCTATTGCAAGGAATTTAGGGATTTCACCGTCTATGGTCTGTAATATCATCAAAGGGTTCAGAGAATCTGGAGAAATCACTGCATGTAACATTGAATGCTCGTGACCTTGGATCCCTCAGGCGGTACTGCATCAAAAACCGACATTAGTGTGTAAAGGATATCACCACATGGGCTCAGGAACACTGCAGAAAACCACTGTCAGTAACTACAGTTTGTCGCTACATCTGTAAGTGCAAGTTAAAACTCTACTATGCAAAGTGAAATCCATTTATCAACAACACCCAGAAACGCCGCCGGCTTCGCTGGGCCCGAGCTCATCTAAGATGGACTGATGCAAAGTGGAAAAGTGTTCCGTGGTCTGACGAGTCCACATTTCAAATTGTTTTTGGAAACTGTGGACGTCGTGTCCTCCGGAACAAAGAGGAAAAGAACCATCCGGATTGTTATAGGCGCAAAGTTCAAAAGCCAGCATCTGTGATGGTATGGGGGTGTATTAGTGCCCAAGGCATGGGTAACTTACACATCTGTGAAGGCGCTATTAATGCTGAAAGGTACATACATGTGTTGCCATCCAAGCAAAGTTATCATGGACGCCCCTGCTTATTTCAGCAAGACAATGCCAAGCCACGTGTTACAACAGCGTGGCTTCATAGTAAAAGAGTGCAGGTACTCGACTGGCCTCCCTGTAGTCCAGACCTGTTTCCCATTGAAAATGTGTGGCACATTATGAAGCCTAAAATACCACAACGGAGACCCCGGACTGTTGAACAACTTAAGCTGTACATCAAGCAAGAATGGGAAAAAATTCCACCTGAAAAACTTCAAAAATTGGTCACCTCAGTTCCCAAATGTTAACTGAGTGTTGTTAAAAGGAAAGGCCATGTAACACAGTGGTAAAAATGCCCCTGTGTCAACTTGTGTTTCTGCCATTATATTCTAAGTTAATGATTATTTGCAAAAAAAAAAAAAATTCTCAGTTCGAACATTAAATATCTTGTCTTTGCAGTCTATTCAATTGAATATAAGTTGAATAGGATTTGTAAATCATTGTATTCTGTTTTTATTTACGAATTACACAATGTCCCAACTTCACTGGTTTTGGACTATAAGTTTTTTTACGTATGACTGGAAGTGACTACTGATATTAGCATTATTTTCTATGGGAAATATTCTTTAGATTATTTTGTTGTAGAAAGGATGTGGGGTGAACTGTATAATTGAATATTCTTACGTTCGTTTTTGAAGGGGCAGCTTCGAAAGCGTCTCGGCCTCCGCTCGTCGTCCTCCCAAACCTGCCAACACACGTGAGTTGTATTTCATACTTACATTGTGTGAATACATCAATTTCACTGCACAGTCTCAGATAGATTACACAATCTACAAAAGATACCACTCGCAGAGGGACCACTTTTAAAAAAACATTGTGTTATCTGATGCAGTTTGGTTTTAACTCCAAGATAGCAGTATAGTTGCATTGGAAATATAAAAAGCATCCAGCAGATGTATTTACCACTACATGCGCTTTAAACTGTTCCTTGATGGTGTTAAAAATCATGCATGTTACACTGACCCTATTGTAAGTTAGTCTAAGGTTTTCTTTTCACATGACACTTTTTTGCTCTTTTTTAAATTTTTGCTGTTGTTTTTATAATTTACAAACATTTCAACTTTCTTGTATTTTTTTCTTGTTATATGATGACTTTATTTCCATACAAGTTTGACTTTATTCTCCAAATGTATTATATCTTTTTCACAACCTAACATCACCCAGTTTGCGATTTTATCTATAAGACTTTAAAAATATTTGATAATAACAAAATAGAATAAATTATTACTTAATTGGGGATGTCCCGATCCAATATTGATACCGACTATCGGCACGTAAAATCTCCAATATAAGCTCCGATACAAACAGACCTGCAGAGTGTTTACTTGTGCAAAGCTGGACAGCCAGTTAACATCTAAATGTCTTCCAATAAGCACACAAGGTTAGTCTTTTCTTCTATTTCAGTCATGACATTTACAAAAGGCAAACATAGGCTGTAGGCTTCTAGAAGCTAGCAGCTACACAACAGCTAAGCACACAATAACACACAGCTAGACATATGTAATATTAATTGAACAATATTGCAGTCTAACACAGTACATTTGTCACAAATAATTATAAATGCATATTACCTACACATAAAAAGTCTCTAAGACAGAAGCGTAATAGAACGTATCCAGTAACAAACGTGTCAGCATCATTCAACTTGCTGTGTCATTGTTTAATTTCATGAATTAATGTGGCCACTGGGTAGGTAAAAAAAAAAAAAAATCAAATGAACAGCATTTACTCAACTTCAATTTAAAGACAGCATAAAACATTTTGGTTAAAACGGTTAATAATAAATAGGTTAGTGTTTTTAACAATGTTTTCTGTTTTAGTAATTTCACTTGATCAAACCTTTTCTACCATTCCACACTACAAAATGATAAGTATGTATAGTTTGTGCTGATGTCATATTGGCCAATACTCAAGGCTCCAGTATCAGCGAGCAAGTGAAAAACGTGTATTTGTACTCTCCTATAATAAATAAACATTTTGTCAGTAATATTTCAACATTATGCTTCCAAAGTTATTATGTAAAAACAAAATGTGCCCCCTCATTGCAACTTAATTCTCGTAAAATTAAAAAAATAATTGGCCATAAATTTACAATTTTTTTTCCGCGTAATAAATATCCTAATATTACACATCTACTCCCCCAATACTTCGACTCTAGTCTTGTAAAAACATTGTTTTAATATCATAACTTAATCCTCCTAATGTTTGGACTTTATTTTTGTAATCTGTCTTAGTTTTTTTTGTTTAATTAGGAACGTGCCAAAGGCCAATTAAAAAAAACAACAACCCGAATTTAGGACAATTCAAAGGACGGCGTCCTCAAAGAATAGTATCGCTGTGTCAACAGCAGCACTGTGCTGTACATGGAAAAGTCATACTATTGTTTTTTTTAATGGTAAAATTCTGTCGACTGAGCTGCCAGCTTTTTTTTTTAATCTAAGGTTGTTGTTTTTACAGTGTATTAATGTAAAATGGAAAAAACTTCACTGTTATTTTTACAGTAAAATTAACATCCATCCATTTTCTACTGCTTGTCCCTTTTGGGGTCGCGGGGGGTCGCTGGAGCCTATCTCAGCTGCATTCGGGCGGAAGGAGGGGTACACGCTGGACAAGTCGCCACATAACAGTGCTAAATCGCTCTTCCATTCTCAGTAAAACCATTTTATTATACCCAAAGGAAACCCAGTGTGGTTTTTTTTCATGGGATCCAGAATTCTTGCAGTGCTCCTGCATTAAAGTAATCTGGGACTTCACAGGTAAAAGTGCAGATCAAAATAATGTAATAACGTAAATTATAATGTATCATGTATGGAAGTACCTGGAGACACAAGCAGGGGGCCACAGAGTGCAGTGGGATGGTTTTCCTCGTCCAAATCTAAAGGGACACAAAACATGGTGGTTTGAAGCCACTATTGAAGTTTGACCCTTGCCACTACGCTTGAAGTATTTTTTCGTAGCACCTTTGTTTGTATTTGGAGCTGAATAAATGCAGTAATACTGCACCTAACACACAATTATACTGAACCAACCTGGCATATTCCATTGGCCTCATACTGGATGCACATTGAAGGAAACCTCATGTTTATGGCAGCAAACTTCAGCTCCACCTGATTCATTTCCTGATTAATTACACTGCTGACTTGGGGCACTGGAAAGACAAGTTAACTGTTTATGACGGACAATTAAGGCATTTCAAAGCTGTGTTCATACTTGTGGTTTGGTGAAATGAAAGAAAAACAACTGTGGAGTTAAATTACTGCCAAAAGTCCACACACGCACAAAACCTGTTTTACTCACGCCCAATGATTCACACACAAACTCAGTGTGGTTCGCAAATAGAAAATATCATTCACAAACAAACGCATTTTGTTTTGCAAATAAGAAACGTACCTATCAAACAAATGCATCATGCTTTAGACACAAATAGCTTATTTCTTCAAGTACAAAAAAAAATATCCTTCAAGTACAAATCAAAATCTTTCAAGTGCAAAACAAAATCAATTCTACAACTACGGAACTGTCACGTGACTTTTGACAGTAATATTCCGCCTTGCAGATCCGCAAGGAAGCGCAATGCAATCCACACACAAATGCACTGTAATTTGCCCTCCGCAACACTAGGTGGCGATGTTGAGTCAATTTAATGCCGGGTGATCGCCCCCCCCCCCCTCCTGGTTATTGTATCGCTATGTGTTTGACATTATTTAAAACTTTATCGTGCCCGCAAAATGACAGTTCTGTGGTATTAATGAGATTTAAAGGACTGTTGTTAGTCCAATGTTGATATGATAAAACCTCTTTCTTCTTTGGAAGATACATACAATTGTAACTGTTATTTATTCCTGCACATAATAAATATGTATAAAGTGTTTAGATGTATTCGTTTATGTAAAAGTGTCATTAAATGTAATATTGCCTGACGAAAAGTGATTCAATATGTTGATATTTACACATCGCATATTTACACATGCGTATTTTACTAGTATACCCTTATGAGTAGGGATGTCCGCATACTTGCCAACCATGAGGGGAGGAGGCGTGGTTGGGGCTGGGGCGTGGTTGGGGGTGTGGTTAAGAGGGGAGGAGTATATTTACAGCTAGAATTCACCAAGTCAAGTATTTCATATATATTAAGAGAAATACTTGAATTTCAGTTTTCATTTATTTACACATATACACACACATAACACTCATCTACTCATTGTTGAGTTAAGGGTTGAATTGTCCATCCTTGTTCTATTCTCTGTCACTATTTTTCTAACCATGCTAAACACCCTCTCTGATAATGCATTCTGCTTCGTCTTCTTGTTGTGTGCGCAGTTGTGCACTGCACTCTCTAAAAGCCGTAGATGTTATTGTCACATATGCATGTACAGTAGATGGCAGTATTGTCCTGTTTAAGAGTGTCACAACATTGCTGTTTACGGCAGACGAACTGCTTTACGGTAGACGAAAACGTGACTGCTGTTGTTGTGTGTTGTGGCCGCGCTGGGAGGACGATAATGAAACTGCCTAACAATAAACCCACATAAGAAACCAAGAACTCGCCCTCCATCATTCTACAGTTATAACGTGATTGGGCAGGCACGCTGTTTATGTTGTGGGAAAGCGGACGTGAAAACAGGCTGTCGACACGTCACTCAGGTCCGCCTGAATTTCAGGAGATTTTTGGGAGAAAATTTGTCTCGGGAGGTTTTCAGGAGAGGCGCTGAATTTCGGTTAGTCTCCCGGAAAATCCGGGAGGGTTGGCAAGTATGGATGTCCGATAATGGGTTTTTACCGATATCCGATATTGTCCAACTATTTAATTACCGATACCGATATCAACCGATACCGATATCAACCGATATATGCAGTCGTGGAATTAACACATTATTATGCCTAATTTGGACAACCAGGTATGGTGAAGATAAGGTACTTTAAAAAAATAATTATATAATAAGATAAATTAATTAAAAACATTTTCTTGAATAAAAAAGAAAGTAAAACAATATAAAAACAGTTACATAGAAACAAGTAATTAATGAAAATGAGTAAAATTATCTGTTAAAGGTTAGTACTATAAGTGGACCAGCAGCACGCACAATCATGTGTGCTTAAGGACTGTATCTCTTGCAGACTGTATTGATATATATTGATGTATAATGTAGGAACCAGAATATTAATAACAGAAAGAAACAACCCTTTTGTGTGAATGAGTGTGAATGAGTGTAAATGGGGGAGGGAGGTTTTTTGGGTTGGTGCACTAATTGTAAGTGTATCTTGTGTTTTTTATGTTGATTTAATAAAAAAAAAAAAAAAAACGATACCGATACCGATAATAAAAAAAACTATACCAATAATTTCCGATATTACATTTTAACGCATTTATCGGCCGATAATATCGGCAGGCCGATATTATCGGACATCTCTACTTATGAGCATTACATATATCAAAATCAAGTACCTACTGTACTGTTTACTTGTTGAAACACCCTTTTTAGAGCAAATATCTACCAAAACGACCACTTTGCTGCTGCCAAAAATTGATTTCAAGTAATATTTTAATATTGACACATCTCATCTCTGTATAATCTACTAGAATACCATTATGGGCATTACATATATCAACATCAAGTACCTACTGTTTACTTGTTGAAATACCCTTTACAAAGCTAAAATGTACCCAAATGGTTTCTTTGTTGCTGCCAAAAACTGATTTCAAGTAATATTTTGATATTGACACATCTCATCTCTGCATATTCTACGAGAATACCCTTATGAGCATTACATATATATAAAAGTACCTACTGTACTGTTTACTTGTTGAAATACCCCTTTTAGAGCAAATATCTACCAAAACGACCACTTTGCTGCTGCCAAAAATTGTAAGTGATTGCTGGCTTTAATGAAGACGAGGGGTCGAGAGGCGCGGTCAGCTGGCATTAAATTGCCTCAACATCGCCACCTAGTGTTGCGGAGGACGAATTACAGTGCATTTGTGTGTGGATTGCATTGCGCTTGCTTGCGGATCTGCAAGGCGGAATATTACTGCCAAAAGTCACGTGACAGTTCCGTAGTTGTAGAATTGACTTTGTTTTGCACTTGAAGGATATTTTTTTGCACTTGAAATATTTTGATTTGTACTTGGAATATTTTGATTTGTACTTGAAGGATATTTTTTTGTACATGGAATATTTTGATTTGTACTTGAAGGATATTTTTTTGTACTTGAAGAAATAAGTTATTTATTTCTGAAGCGTGATGCATTTGTTTGATAGGTACGTTTCTTATTTGCTAAACAAAATGCGTTTGTGTGTGAATTGTTGGGCGTGAGTGTACTTTTGGCAGTAATTTAACTCCATAAACAACTTAATGAGTGCACACTTTGGTGTGGTGTTCTTGGCATTCACACTGTATTTGGCATGTGACCAAATGCTGCGCATTAAAGAACATTTGCATGTTGTCAGGACTTGACGGGGCAGTTTTTGCCTTATTACAATGCTGAGTTGAATGAATAGGTTATTTTTACCTTCTGCTATTTTAATAACTTAGATTTTACAAAAAGCTTATAAAATATAATTTGAAAGGGCAATGTTGTCCACCCCTATATAAAATAGAAGATGTTCGGCACAGAATCCAAATTCCAAAGGAAATGAAAAAGTTGATCTCCACATTGCTATGCTAAAAGAACTATCTACTCTCTATTACTACCTATTATCGACTACCTATCTTACTTTGACTTAGACTTAGACAAACTTTATTGATCTACAAGGGAAATTGTTCCACACAGTAGCTCAGTTACAAAGGATAATGCAGGTATAAAGTAGACTAAAAATGCACCATAATAGCATACTATGTACAAGCTTCAATTACAAGAGTAATTCATTTTCGGTTGCTACATGAAGAAGAAGGAACACAATATAACGACAGCAACAATGTCTATTAAAAAAGACTTTTTCCATAACTTTGTTCCTCGCTTGTGACACCGCCATCCGCTGTCATCATCATCGCCTGCAGCTAACGCTTTAGCGCAAGGGTGTCCACACTTTTTGGGGGAATTTTGCCGATCATTCACAATCCAAATGTTAGACCAGCACACACATACTGTATGTTTTTCTTTTCTTTTTTTTTTAAATGCATTTGAACTCGTAAACAAATGCGAGCAAAAGTCTGCTTACAATGGAGCCTATGAGAGTTGCTCTACTCTGCCTATAAATCCCCCCCAAAACATCCAAACACCTCCGTTAAGTTTTATGTACATGCTGTAAGTATATATGTAATGTAGTAACAGGCACATTCACAATATTTACCTACGTACAATGTTCCCTCTAATTTTTCATGTGTGTGAGCAAACGCAAAAACTCCCTGAGCATTCAGTGGAGCACATGTGAGCAACATCAGACGTGCACACTGTGGCTACACCAGCAGCACACCTGTCCCAAACCTGACTAAATAACAAGTTCAATCTCCATCCATCCATCCATTTTCTACCGCTTGTCCCTTTCGGGGTTGCGGGGGGGTGCTGGAGCCTATCTCAGCTGCATTCGGGCGGGAGGCGGGGTACACCCTGGACAATCCCCCACCGCATCGCAGGGCCAACACAGATAGACAGTCAACATTCTCTTATTATTATAATCAAATGACAGCAGTCATTTCCATGAGGTTATTTTCTAATATAAGTGTTTAGGCCCACTTACAATAACAATAACAAAAAATATTGTTTTTCATTAACTGTGTACTTGTATTGTTTGTCTGGGTGGAGGTCCTGCTTTGGAAATAATTTGTACCTCTTTCAGACATTGCATTTAGTTCCCATTAAAACATTCACATGTTGCACAATGAGATGTAAGCATGGGGTCATGTGTACATTCCTGCAACTTCCTGTTTGTAAAAAATATATTTTTATTAGTATTTATTTAATATACTAACAGCATTTCATGATTAAATATTTTAAATTAAGATTCCTAATAAATGACACTAGAATAAGCACACATTTGATTGGTAAATCATAGTGCAACGACCTGGAATGACACTTTATGTGTGGTGTTGGAGTTGTCCGACTTTTTGTGTGGCTGTAAACGCATCACTGGCTTAGTGCCATATGTGCATGTGTTGGCGCAAGTGAGAAAGAGCGAGCGGCTGCTGTTGATATAACAAAGTTGCTTTTGGTCTGGTTTGTACTGCAGAAAATTTCCACTTTTAATAGATATCATTTTTTTTTACTATGGTTTTGGTGATGTGTTAATGGTCGACAATAAAGAGTTTCGCTCAGTAAAGTGATCGATGTAACTCATGTCCTCAAAGCGTCTCGACAGACGTTACAATATTTGAACAATGATGACGAAAACTGTTTTCTCTGTCGTGTCCGTGCCGTGTCGAAAATTTTTATGTGCTTATTTTTTTATTTGATTTTGTGCGTGGCATAGATTTGCCGTGCGCAGAAGACGCCTGAGCAGTGCGCAATTGCACAGGTGCGCACCTTAGAGGGAATATTGCCTACGTGTTTTGCTAATTTTAAGCATCACGACGTTCGCTTTTTCATTCAACAATATCACTCATTACGACTCACTGCAGATTTCATGAGAAACAACAAACATAAAAAAAAAAAACATCACTCACTGTAAAATGTCTGCTGTCACTGGAATGCAGACTAATATATATTCCTGTTTAGATAAAGAGTAACTCAATCCTCGCAGAGGGTAAAATAAAAAGGGCTGTGTGCAAACCAGCATCTTTTCCTGTCTTTGTCGTCATTTTCGGGTCTAAATTGGATGCCAAAGTTGATCCCATGTCGGATTATGTCTTCATCCTTCTACTTTCAAAGTGAGAGGCATTATTTATGATCTACAATACATTTTCCCGAGCTCTGAGGTGAGGAAGCTGCTTACCAGCCGATGATGTCAATATAGCATCGTGAGCTAGTTAGCTCTCTCTGATCACTTCAATTCCCGGCATCATGTGCAGCTGGAAGTTGTTTATTGTAATTAGGTTTATAGGTAAAAATAAAACGGTAAGTAATCAAAACAAAGGAACATTGAAAATGATAACACAATTAAACATACGTGTTAGTTAAAGTATAAATACGAGACGAAAATGTTGACAGAAACAACATCCAATCACATTTGATTTCGTCCTGTTGATGGGTGGGACAAATTTGGATAATATATCCAATCACAGCGCTTTAATGGTGTACATTGTCATAAAAAATTACAATATAAATAAATAAATGGGTTATACTTGTATAGCGCTTTTCTACCTTCAAGGTACTCAAAGCGCTTTGACAGTATTTCCACATTCACCCATTCACACACACATTCACACACTGATGGCGGGAGCTGCCATGCAAGGCGCTAACCAGCAGCCATCAGGAGCAAGGGGTGAAGTGTCTTGCCCAAGGACACAACGGACGTGACTAGGATGGTAGAAGGTGGGGATTGAACCCCAGTAACCAGCAACCCTCCGATTGCTGGCACGGCCACTCTACCAACTTCGCCATGTGTGCTTACGGACTGTATCCCTGTAGACTGTATTGATCTATATTGATATATAATGTAGGAACCAGAAATATTAATAACATAATTATTTAATAAAAAATAAAAAAATAAAAAAAAAAATAAAAAAATATATTTTTTGGTTTTTATTTCTTGTGCGGCCCGGTACCAATCGATCCACGGACCGTACCGGGCCACGGCCCGGTGGTTGGAGACCATTGCACTAAGACACACAGGTCGTCTGCGATTTAGTTTTTTAGCTTTTAGTTTTAGGAAGATTTTGGCCAATTGCCTTGTTTTGTATAATGTTCTAAATGTGTAAGAATGTTGTCTTTAGAATGTGTTGCACACCAAAAATAGATTAATTCTTTGGACACCCCTGCTTTAGTAATATAAATCCTGAGTACCAATATTTTAGATGTTACAATTATATACAAACCTCAAAACCAGTGAAGTTGGCCCGTTGTGTAAATGTTAAATAAAAACAGAACACAATGATTTGCAAATCCTTTTCAACCTATATTCAACTGAATAGACTGCAAAGACAAGATACTCAACGTTCGAACTGGAAAGCTTTATTTTTTGCAAATATAAGCTCATTTGGAATTTGATGCCTGCAATATGTTTCAAAAAAGCTGGCACAAGTGGCAAAAAAGACTGAGAAAGTTGAGGAATGCTCATCAAACACTTATTTGGAACATCCCACAGGTGAGCAGGCTAATTGGGAACAGGTGGGTGCCATGATTGGGTATAAAAGCAGCTTCCATGAAATGCTCAGTCATTCACAAACAAGGATGGGCGAGGGTCACCACTTTGTGAACAAATGCGTGAGCAAATTGTCGAACAGTTTAAGAACAGCATTTGTAAAGCAGCTAGTGCAAGGAATTTAGGGATTTCACCATCTAAGTTCTGTAATATCATCAAAAGGTTCAGAGAATCTGGAGAAATCACTGCACATACGCGGCAAGGCTGAAAACCAACATTGAATGACCATGACCTTGGATGACTCAGGCGGTAACTGACATCAGTTTATAAAGGAATCCCCACATGGGCTCAGGAACACTTCAGAAAACCACTGTCAGTAACTACAGTTCGTCGCTCCATCTGTAAGTGCAAGTAAAACTCTACTATGCAAAACCAAAGCCATTTATCAACAACACCCAGAAACGCAGCCGGCTGCGCCGGGCCTGAGCTCATCTAAGATGGACTGATGCAAAGTGGAAAAGTGTCCTGTGGTCTGACGAATCCACATTTTAAATTGTGCCCTGTGCAAACTTTTTTGCAATGTGTTGCTGCCGTTAAATTCTAAGTTAATGATTATTTGCCCCCCAAAAAATTGCTTCTCAGTTCGAACATGAAATATCTTGTCTTTTCAGTCTATTCAATTCAACATAAGTTGAAAAGGATTTGCAAATCATTGTATTCTGTTTTAATTTATGAATTACACAACGTGCCAACTTCACTGCTTTTTGGTTTTGTATAAGAATGTAGAAAGTGTTGTGTTTATGAGTGTATGTGAAAGGTTAATAGCAGCATGTGGAAGGTTTCTGAAGACTTAAAATGCATACAATATTCATATAGATCATAAAACTAATAGCGTCCCTACGTCCCAGGGTTCTGGGACCTGACTGCCCTGATAAGCGAAATAACCCTGTATCATGATTTTATTTTTGTGAAATTACGACTTATTTGTCATAACATTGCAACTTTTCCTGTGGAATAATAGCGATAAATGTTGGGTTTCTAAAATAACAACGTTTTTGTTATGATGTAACACATTTTGTCTGGCGTCTCCAAACCGCACCAAACCTGACAAGTGTGAACGCTGCCTAAAAAGACGAAGACGTGCTCCTCACTCACTGTGACATTCTTCAATGTGTTGGGTCAGCTTTTTGGAGCACACTGCGGGACACAAGACGAGCAGACCATTTATTATCACAAACGTACCGCAAGTTTAACACTTGTTTTGACCTCTTACCTTCATTCAGAGAGGGTACGTCCACTTTGATTGGCTGCATTGATTCATCAGAGTAAACGAGCACAATGCTGCTGAAGGAAATCCCAGCTGGCTTGGAGATTATCAAGGATACCTGCACAAACACAGACAAACTGTAAGTCAAGGGCCTACACAATCCATGGGAAATCTTGGTCATCGTTTACCGTCACCAAGTTCTGCAGAAGAGTCGTGCGTTTGACCGTGAAGCTGACCCGCTTGCAGGCCGGGATAGTCTGTGGCGTTTTGTAACACAAGGCCACGAACGCTGCCACTGCGCACACAGAACATCATTCAGCTTAGAATGGTGGGGATAAACAGTTTTATAAGTCAAATTCAAAAAGTTAAGGGTACAATTTTATTAAGAAAAAAATGGGAAAATATGTAAAATTACATATAATAACCAGACGCATTAAATTTAATTAAAAACAGGAAGCAATCAAATTAAAGCAGAAATGAATTTTTTTTATTAATCAATTAATCCAATAAAATAAAATAATTAATTAATGTTTTTATTTAAATTACAACCAAGTTTTATTAACCAAATTAAGAGAATAATTAATAATCAAAATTAAATAACAATACAATTAAAGAAACAAATGGGTGAGAATACTATCATGTAAAATGATAAATCATTTTAGAAAAGAAAGAAAATTAAACCACAGCCAAGATTGGTTAACCAAGTTAATACAAAACCCAAAACCAGTGAAGTTGGCACGTTGTGTAATTCGTAAATAAAAACAGAATACAATAATTTGCAAATCCTTTTCAACTTATATTCAATTGAATAGACTGCAAAGACAAGATATTTAATGTTCGAACTGAGAAACTTAATTTGCAAATAATCAATAACTTAGAATTTCATGGCAGCAATATAGGTTGAAAAGGATTTGCAAAATATTATATTCTGTTTTTATTTACGATTTACACAAGGTGCCAACTTCACTGGTTTTGGGTCTTGTAAAATAAGCATGCAATTTGTAAAAAGCAAAAACATTTATTTAAGTTTAATTAAAGACACAAACCAGGGGTGGGAAGACTATCATGTAGACATAACAAGTGAATGAAGTAAGTAAACAAAACGAACAGGCAGATCAAAATGGAAAAAAAAAGAAAATTAAACTACAAACACATTTTTGTAGCCAAGTTAATAAAATAGTACAAATAGCATTAGTAAAAATTTTATATTAATTTAAGTTTATTTCAAGGAATACAACAAGGTTGAGAATATTATCATGTAAAAATGAACAGGTAAATTAAGTAAACAAAACAAACAGGCCAACCAAAAGGAATACATACATTTAACATTAAATTACAACCAGGTTTTAATAATCAATTTAATAAAAATAATGGTATAACTTAAATAAAATAAATAGAGCTACACAAAAGAAATATGACATTGATTCCCACCTGTTGAGTTATTCGCCTCCTGGTTGTGTCGATGTTGGTCCATATCTTCTTCCACTTGGACGTAGAGCTGAGTGTCAATCAGCAGACATATTGTGCACGCTGCATTGTCCCCACAGCGCAGCTCCACTTTTGCTGTCAGCTTCTTGACATCCACAGCATCGCTCTGTGGGATGTTGAGTGGCATCTCATTCATCACCGAACACTGAGAGAGACCCTAAAAGAGGCATTGATTAGGACATTACAAATATTAGCAATGCAGGAACAGTAGCAAGTACACTCCGACATTTTCAGAAAACATTGAATTGTATTTTCTCAATGGGCAATACTGTAGGAATGAAAAGATCCATTTGCTAGAATTCATGCTTTGTCGCAGTGAACCACAGCTCTCCAGTGCCAGCAGTACTCCTGCAACCCCTGTTACAATTACAGGGGGTCCTCATGTTGCGATGTTCCGTGTTCTGGGTTGTGTGTTTCCAGCTATATAGATAATAATGCCGTGTCGATACTAGTGTTGTCCTGATACCAATATTTTGGTACCGGTACCAAAATGTATTTTTGATACTTTTCGGTACTTTGATACTTTTGTAAATAAAGGGCACCACAAAAAATGGCATTATTGGTTTTATTTTAACAAAAAATATTTTTGTTACATACAAGACATCCTGTCTTTTAGTAGTAAGTAAACAAACAAAGGCTCCTAATTAGTCTGCTGACGTATGCAGTAACATATTGTGTCATTTTCCATTGTATTATTTTGTCAACATTATTAAGGACAAGTGGTAGAAAATTAATTATTAATCTACTTGTTAATTTACTGTTAATATCTGCTTACTTTCTCTTTTCACATGTTGTATCTACACTTCTGTTAAAATGTAATAATCACTTATTCTTCTGTTGTTTGGATGCTTTACATTAGTTTTGGACGATACCACAAATTTGGGTATCAATCCGATACCAAGTCGTTACAGGATCATACATTGGTCACCAGTGTTGGGTTAGTTACTGAAAAACAGTAACTAGTTATAGTTACTAGTTACTTCATTTCAAAAGTAACTCAGTTACAAACTCAGTTACTTACACCAAAAAGTAATGCGTTACTGTGAAAAGTAACTATTTACCGTATTTTCCGCACTATAAGCCGCACCTAAAAACCACAAATTTTCACAAAAGTTGACAGTGCGGCTTATAACCCGGTGCGCCTTATATATGGATTAATATAAATATTTATTTTCATAAAGTTTCGGTCTCGCAACTACGGTAAACAGCCGCCATCTTTTTTCCCCGTAGAAGAGGAAGCGCTTCTTCTTCTATGGTAAGCAACCGCCAAGGTAAGCACCCGCCCCCATAGAAGAGGAAGCGCTTCTTCTTCTACTGTAAGCAACCACCCGCCCCCATAGAAGAAGAAGCCCCCGGATATTGCGTTTCATTTCATTTGTGTGTTTACATCTGTAAAGACCACAAAATGGCTCCTACTAAGCGACACGCGTATAACGCAGAATTTAAACTTAAGGCAATATTTAACCAAAGAACTCCAACCGCTCGATATTGGTGTCAACAGGGCATTTAAAGCACGACTGCGAACGGCGTGGGAACAATGGATGACCGAAGGCGAACACACCTTCACTAAGACAGGGAGACAGCGCCGGACGACATACGCCAACATCTGCCAGTGGATCGTAAATGCCTGGCCGGATATTTCGGTCACAACTGTGGTCCGAGCTTTCCGGAAGGCAGGATTCACAGAACTGCGACAAGACGGAGCCGGCCATTTTGGATCCCGTATTCGCCCAACTTTTTAATTCGGACACCGAAGGAGAAGAATTTGAGGGATTTATGAATGAAGAATAACTTCAGAAAGTGAGCGTTATGTTTATTTTGTGTGTTGTGACATTAACGTTCGAGCAACATTAAGTTATTGATGCTTATAAATTGCACATTTGCACATTACCGTACATTTTGGGAGTGAACAGAGTTGTTAGAACGCTGGTTTTTAATATATTATTAAAGTTTGACTGACCTATCTGACTGTTTTTTTGACATTCCCTTTAGCGCAGTTAGATGCGGCTTATAACACGGGGCGGCTTATAGGTGGACAACGTTTTGAAATATGCCGTTCATTGAAGGCGCGGCTTATAACCCAGGGCGGCTTATGGTGCGGAAAATACGGTAGTTACTTCTTTTTTTCTTCTTTTTTTTTTAAAGCTCCAATTGATGCCCTTTTAGCCTTTATTTCAGTACTGTTATTGCACTGGAGAATAATACAATGTGTTGATCAACTTGACACACATTTGTATCACTGAACTCTGCTAAGCAATGTGGTCGACATACAACACACAAAGACAAATATATGTTACAAAGGCCAATTTGTTTCTGGCCAGAACAAATTGACAAAACTATTTTAAATAGCTGCAACATAACGTACATAAGTAACAAACAGCATAATAACAGCATAGATGAACCAAGAAAGGCACACACTACATACACAAAGCCTAACCAGGCATTTTTTCCTCAAGAAATTCTGACACAAAATCATGTCTGAAGCCCAGAACACTCGACACATTTCCCCAGTTTTAGTTTAGAGATAAGGAAAGATTGGCCTGGCCCACTAGCATCCCTCTTTATGTTTGTGAACTTTATAGTCTATACATTTAGAGTGATGTGATAATCAAACACTCTAGAAGTTTAAAATGAAAGAGTATATCAAATCAAATCAAATCAACTTTATTTAAGAGAATTGACAGCAACGTTCCCTCTAAGGAGCGCGCCTGTGCAATTGCGCACTGCTCAAGCGTCCTATGCGCACGACAAATCTATGCCACGCACAAAATCAAATAAAAAAATAAGCGCATAACAATTTTTGACACAACACGGACACGACAGAGAAAACCATTTTCGTCATTATTGTTCAAATATAATAATACATCTGTCGAGACGCTTTGAGGACATGAATTCCATCCATCACTTTACTGAGCAAAACTCTTTACTGTCGGCCATAAACACATCACTGTTATATCAGCAGCAGCCGCTCGCTCTTTCTCACTTGCGCCAACACATGCACATATGGCACTTAACCAGTGATGCGTTTACAGCCACACAAAAAGTCGGACAACTCCAACACCACACATAAAGTGTCATTCCAGGTCGTTACTCTATGATTTACCAATCAAATGTGTGCCTATTCTAGTGTCATTTATTAGGAATCTTAATGTATAAATATTAATCATTAAATGCTGTTAATATATTAAATACATACTAATAAAAATATATTTTTTACAAACAGGAAGTTGCAGGAATGTACACATGATCCCCTGCTTACATCTCATTGTGCAACATGTGAATGTTTTAATGGGAACTAAATGCAATGTCTGAAAGGGGTACAAACTATTTCCAAAGCAGGACCTCCACCCAGACAAACAATACAAGTACACAGTTCATGAAAAACAATATTTGTTGTTATTGTCATTGTAAGTGGGCCTAAACACTTATATTAGAAATGGAAATGACTGCTGTCATTTGATTATAATAATAAGAGAATGTTGTCTGTCTATCTGTGTTGGCCCTGCGATGGGTGGGGACTTGTCCAGGGTGTACACAGCCTTCCGCCCGAATGCAGCTGAGATAGGCTCCAGCGACCCCGAAAGGGACAAGCGGTAGAAAATGGATGGATGGATGGAGATTTAACTTGTTATTTAGTCATGTTTGGGACAGGTGTGCTGCTGGTGTAGCCACAGTGTGCACATGTGATGTTGCTCACATGGACTCCACTCAATGCTCAGGGAGTTTTTGCGTTTGCTCACACACATGAAAAATTAGAGGGAACATTGATTGACAGAGTGTGTGTACCTTCAGCGGTGAATGAGCAGAGGCAGAGTTAATCCTGAAATGGTGGTGCTGCAGGTAAAGTGGCATCAGAGTCTCTGTCTCTCTTTACTAGCTTCGTCGAAGCATGTTGCTATGTAGCTTGTTTCAGCAGATTTGAATTGCTGTTTTGGGCAGTAGATGGCATCTTTGATCCAAAGCACAATTTACATTTAACTAAAATGTTCTTTTCTTTGTGCTCGACAAAAGAAAAGTAGTGAAAATATCTCCATGTTAGCAAACTCGACTTCTGGCTCCGCCATGATCAGACACGCCCCTCCCTCCCTCCTCACACTCACACCCACACTCACACACAGAGCGCGTGTCTCTCTCTCTTCTCCGGCTTGTGACACAAGAAGAATCAGAACGATGACACAGCAGCCCTCCGATAAAACACACTTTATACTACATAAAAAGTAACGTAAAATAACGCAGTAACGCATCATGTAGTAACGGTAACTGAGTTACTGAATATAAAAAAATAACGCGTTAGATTACTAGTTACCGCCGAAACTAATGGCATTACAGTAACGCGTTACTTTGTAACGCGTTAGTCCCAACACTGTTGGTCACATTCAAAGTCCTCATGTGTCCAGGGACATATTTCCTGAGTTTATAAACATAATATACATATTTTTAAAAAACGAAAAAAGATGTTGTGATGCCAAAAAATATCGATGTATTCATAGCAGTATCGACTAGATGCGCTCCTGTACTTGGTATCATTACAGTGGATGTTAAGTGTAAATCCACCAATGGCGTTTGTTTACATTTTGACGCCGGTGAGCTACGGTGTGTAGTGAAACATGTTTAGTTATTCCTCGTCCTGCAGGGATGATACTTGTAAGAAACTTACTTTATTTGTCGCCATGGAGGCGAGGAGTAGTGATTTAGAAGTAGCTACATCACTGCCGACTGCGGGTGGACTTTAGCCGCTAGCTAGCTAGCCATGTCTTAAGCACCTCTTCCTGAGGGTGTTTTAGTGTTATAACTTCACCTTTATCGTTAGTTTTTAAGCCAAAATGCGTCCGTTCTCCCTTTTCTGTCTACACACTGTGCCTGCTTGTAAGTACTCTGTGATTGTGCACTGCTGAACATGCTCCTCTGCTCGTAAACCAGCAATGACACGACGTGACGAGGACAGGGGGCCTGGGGTGTGGGGGACCGGTACTTTTTAGAGGCGGTATAGTACCGAATATGATTCATTAGTATCGCTGTACTATACTAATACCGTACAACCCTAGTAGATACTAGTAAATCTATACAAACTGCAAAACTATTCTAAAGTTTACATTGTACAGTATTGAGTATTGGGCAGGGTAATACAAGTGGTTGCTTAAACTGGGTAACACGTGGCAGACTGACAAAACTTAACCTAATGTTACTATAACAATGTACAAGGTTAATATAGTTGGCTTCTCTTTCTTCCCATCCATTTATCTGCTTTCTTTTGTATTTCAAGTTACCATTACATAGATGTATTGTTGTATTTGAAACAATTGTATTGTTGATAATAGAGGTAATTATTGTTATTATTCCTTATCAATAGTGCTATTGCTATTGGTATTTGTATTGCTCCATTTGTAGTAATAATGTTCATTGTCATTCCTGTATTATTAATATTTATTTCACTAACTGCTTTTTTGCTATCACTTTTACCATCATTTTTGTACATATCCTAGTTGCTGATGCTGTTCTGTTGTTGTTGTTGTTATTGTTATTGTTGTGTTTGCTGTTGTTGTTGTCTCTCAATTTCCCCCTCTGTCTTACTTTTTTTCTCTTTCTATCCCCTCCTGCTACGGCCCGGCTGCACCGAATATTAATATACAAACCCTGTTTCCATATGAGTTGGGAAATTGTGTTAGATGTAAATATAAACGGAATACAATGATTTGCAAATCATTTTCAACCCATATTCAGTTGAATATGCTACAAAGACAACATATTTGATGTTCAAGCTGATAAACTTTTTTTTTTTTTCAAATAATCATTAACTTTAGAATTTGATGCCAGCAACACCTGACAAAGAAGTTGGGAAAGGTGGCAATAAATACTGATAAAGTTGAGGAATGCTCATCAAACACTTATTGGGGACATCCCACAGGTGTGCAGGCTAATTGGGAACAGGTGGGTGCCATGATTGGGTATAAAAACAGCTTCCCAAAAAAATGTTCGGTCTTTCACAAGAAAGGATGGGGCGATGTACACCCCTTTGTCCACAACTGCGTGAGCAAATAGTCAAACAGTTTAAGAACAACGTTTCTCAAAGTGCAATTGCAAGAAATTGAGGGATTTCAACATTTATGGTCCATAATATCATCAAAAGGTTCAGAGAATCTGGAGAAATCACTCCACGTAAGCGGCATGGCCGGAAACCAACATTGAATGACCGTGACCTTCGATCCCTCAGACGGCCCTGTATCAAAAACCGACATCAATCTCTAAAGGATATCACCACATGGGCTCAGGAACACTTCAGAAAACCACTGTCACTAAATACAGTTTGTCGCTACATCTGTAAGTGCAAGTTAAAGCTCTACTATGCAAAGCAAAAGCCATTTATCAACAACATCCAGAAATGCCGCCGGCTTCTCTGGGCCCGAGATCATCTAAGATGGACTGATGCAAAGTGGAAAAGTGTTCTGTGGTCTGACGAGTCCACATTTCAAATTGTTTTTGGAAATATTCAACATCGTGTCATCCGGACCAAAGGGGAAGCGAACCATTCAGACTGTTATCGACGCAAAGTTCAAAAGCCAGCATCTGTGATGGTATGGGGGTGCATTAGTGCCCAAGGCATGGGTAACTTACACACCTGTGTAAGTCACCATTAATGCTGAAAGGTACATACAGGTTTTGGAACAACATATGCTGCCATCTAAGCGCTGTCTTTTTCATGGACGCCCCTGCTTATTTCAGCAAGACAATGCCAAGCCACATTCAGCACGTGTTACAACAGCGTGGCTTCGTAAAAAAAGAGTGCGGGTACTTTCCTGGCCCGTCTGCAGTCCAGACCTGTCTCCCATCGAAAATGTGTGGCGCAGTATGAAGCGTAAAATACGACAGCGGAGACCCCGGACTGTTGAACGACTGAAGCTCTACATAAAACAAGAATGGGAAAGAATTCCACTTTCAAAGCTTCAACAATTAGTTTCCTCAGTTCCCAATCGTTTATTGAGTGTTGTTAAAAGAAAGGGTGATGTAACACAGTGGTGAACATGCCCTTTCCCAACTACTTTGGCACATGTTGCAGCCTTGAAATTCTAAGTTAATTATTATTTGCAAAAAATAAATAAAGATTATGAGTTTGAACATCAAAAATCTTGTCTTTGTATTGCATTCAATTGAATATGGGTTGCAAATCATTGTATTCCGTTTATATTTACATCTAACACAATTTCCCAACTCATATGGAAACGGGGTTTGTAAATCCATTTAATAAAATCAAGTACAAATAAGGCAACAAGAGAAGTATCCCACACTTCTCTTTTGTAAAGTAAATTTGTACAGCAAATATGGGCATCTACATCAACAATAGGACAGGACAAAAAAACAAAACAAGTGGTTGCTTAAATGTGATACTTGAATGACGTAGAGAACAACAGCCCCGATAGCTGCTCAAAGGTACAAAAGTCTTACCTGTGAGCAGGTTACTTCTGGGTAATCATATCCTTCCAAACCGCAGGCCAACTTGTGAAAAGCCATTAAAAGAAGCCAGAAGGTCCATTGAAAAATAAACATTTCCATCAACATCTGTCATCATTTGTGTGGGTGAGTCGTTGAACTAGTCCTGCATTGTTTCCACGGCAGGTTGACAATCTCAACGCTGATCTCGCGTCAAAACCATCCGGACTCGTTTCGGCCTGGTGGGGGGTAAAAAGCACCAAAACACCAGGTCAGGACTTTGGCAGCAAGACAACCCAGATAAGAAGTGTGTGTATTGTATTAGCAAGTACTCACAACAAGTGTTGTAGTTCAAGTATTCCAGTATGAAGATTCATTAAGAGTTTCACCTAATCCACACTTGCTTGCTCTGGGTTTGTTTTAAGTGTGTTAACTAACTCTCCGGTCCAAAGTCCACCTTTGTGAGTCTCCGCCTTTAAAGCGTCGGCAACAACCCATAGCAACCGTTGGCTTGAGGTGAGGCAATGACTTGGAGATTCAAACTATGTGCTGACAAACTAGTTTGTCTCACTGGAAACGGGAGTCGTTGGACTGGTCAGAGCACAAAGTAATGCCGCCCACGCCCCTGAGCAGATTAGAGTCCACACACTAAATTGGCCCTAGTGTGTGGATGTGAGTGTGAATGTTGTCTGTCTATCTGTGTTGGCCCTGCGATGAGGTGGCGACTTGTCCAGGGTGTACCCCGCCTTCCGCCCGATTGTAGCTGAGATATGCTCCAGCGCCCCCCGCGACCCCAAAGGGAATAAGCGGTAGAAAATGGAATGATAATAGTTTTATGGAAACTAATATTTTTTTGTCATTATTTACAAATGTGTGAGGACATTTCTAAAACCCTTTTAAGATGTTTTTGTTTTGTTTTTTACATTTTTAATTGTGCCTTAAAACACTCTTGTGTTAATTGCATTTTACAACAGACCCTCGTTGACCGTGGTAAATTAATTTCCGCAAAGTAAGGATTATTAAATATAAATCGAATATGTCCATAGCTAAGGTAAAAATAAAAAAAAACGTCTTAATATTATTTTTTGTAACTCTATGAGAGCCCTCTAGACATGAAATAACTAACTGAACCTGTGGAGTTATGGACACAAATGGAAAAAACAACAACAACCTAATAATTTGTGTTTACAACATCTATTTCAGGCTGTAGTAGTTTTCAAAGACTGTCCCATTTAAAGTGGAACACATTTATAAAGTTAAAGTTAAAGTCCCAACGATAGTCACACACACACTCGTGGTGAAATTATCCTCTGCATTTGACCCATCCCCGTGTTCACCCCATGGGAGTTGAGGGGAGCAGTGAGCAGCAGCGGTGGCCGCCCTCACTGTAAATAATAATAATAATAGTTTAGGCAGCACGGTGGAACAGGGGTTAGTGCGTGTGCCTCATAATACGATGGTCCTGGGTTCGATCCTAGGCTCGAGATCTTTCTGTGTGGAGTTTGCATGTTCTCTCCGTGACTGCGTGTGTTCCCTCCAGGTACTCCGTCTTCTCCCATCTCCAGAGACATGCACCTGGGGATAGGTTGATTGGCAACACTAAATTGGCCCTAATGTGTGAATGTGAGTGTGAGTGTTGTCTGTCTACCTGTGTTGGCCATAGTTGCCAACCCTCACGGATTTTCCGGGGGACTCCCGAAATTCAGCGCCTCTCCCGAAAACCTCCCGGGACAAATTTTCTCCCGAAATTCAGGCAGAGCTGGAGGCCACGCCCCCTCCAGCTCCATGCGGACCTGAGTCCGCTTTCCCACGATATAAACAGTGTGCCTGCCCAATCACATTATAACTGTAGAATGATCGAGGGCGAGTTCTTGGTTTCTTATGTGGGTTTATTGTTAGGCAGTTTCATTAACGTCCTCCCAGCGTGGTAACAACACACAACAACAGCAGTCATGTTTTTGTCTACCGTAAAGCAGTTCGTCTGCCGTAAACAGCAATGTTGTGACACTCTTAAACAGGACAATACTGCCATCTATAACATCAATAACATATACGGCTTTTAGAGAGTGCAGTGCACAACTGCGCACACAACAAGGAGACGAAGCAGAAGAACGAGGAAGATACAGCCATGGCGACGCCGACGACGAGTAAGATGAAGAAATACGCTTTGTTGCACCTTTCCTGCCTGAGTCCGCCGATTAGTTGCAAATCTTGCTTTATTGATTGCTTGCACACAGCCAATCCAACACAAAACCAACTAGTCCCCGCCCGCACTCACGCTACCGCTCCCTCTCTTCTCTCGCCCACACACTCACTGACGTCACTCTCCTCACATGCTCACCTATTAACGGGCCACACACACACACATACGCTACTCTCATAACAGCTTGTATGTTCCAAGCCGCAGCTGCCATTGGACCTGGATAGCCTCCGGGAAGAAGTAGTGGACTACCAAGTGCTTGGCACTGAAGATCTTCCTCAGGAAGCAAAGGATGACCGGTTTTGGGCCATGCTAGGGAGAGATGGAAGATTCCAGACTCTAATGCATTTGATGAAAGCACTTTTGTGCGTGCCACACATCAATGCATCATCAGAAAGGGTGTTCAGCATGGTTAGAAAAATAGTGACAGAGAATAGAACAAGGATGGACAATTCAACCCTTAACTCAACAATGAGTAGATGAGTGTTATGTGTGTGTATATGTGTAGATAAATGAACACTGAAATTCAAGTATTTATTTTATTTATATATAAATATATATATAACAAAATAAAAAAATAAAAAAAAAAAAAAAAAAAATAAAATATATATATATATATATATATATATATATAGCTAGAATTCACTGAAAGTCAAGTATTTCTTATATATATATATATATATATATATATATATATATATATATATATATATATATATATATATATGAAATACTTGACTTATTGAATTCTAGCTGTAAGTATACTCCTCCCCTCTTAACCACGCCCCTAACCACGCCCCCGCCCCACCCCCGACCACGCCCACCCCACCTCCCGAAATCGGAGGTCTCAAGGTTGGCAAGTATGGTGTTGGCCCTGTGATGAGGTGGCGACTTGTCCAGGGTGTACGCCGCCTACCGCCCGAGTGCAGCAACCCCCGCGACCTCAAAAGGGACAAGCGGTAGAAAATGGATGGATGGATAAACGTTTATTGCTGTTAATTGGTTCCGGACATCCATCCACCATCCATCCATTTTCTACCGCTTTTCCCTTTCTGGGTCGGACATGACTGCGATAAATGAATTCCTGCGGAAGTAGGAATCATTAATTAGAAAATAGAATAGAACATTATTATTACACCATCTTGCTTCCCCCCTACACAGTGGAGTTTTACGAGCCTCACTCTTCAAAGACAGCTTTTGCTTCTCACCGGGCACTCAATGTAACACAAAATTTTTGTGATAACTTAGAAACAATTATTTTAACATGCAACACTTTTGTTTTTGCTCCCATTTTTCATGAGTTGAACTCAATTATCTAAAACCTTTACTTTTTACACAAAATACCTAGTCCTCTCAAATATTGTTCACAAATCTGTCTAAACCTATGATAGTGAGCATTTCCTATTTGCCACCTCACAGGTGTGGCATCTCAAGATGATGATTAAACAGCATCATTATTGCACAGGTGTGCCTTAGGCTGACCACAATAAAAGGCCACTCTGCTATGTGCACTTTTGCTTTATTGGGGGTTTGCCATGCAAGAACTGGGATGTTTTAAGCTTCCAGGAATTGTGTACAGATCCTTGCAACATGGGCCCATGCATTGTCATGCTGCAACATGAGGTGATGGTCTTACATGCACAACAATGGGCCTCGGAATCTCGTCAAGGTGTCTCTGTGCATTCGAAATGCCATCAATAAAATGCACTTGCGTTCGTTGTACATAACATACGCCTGCCCATACCATAACCCCACCCCCACCATGGGACACTTGATTCACAACGTTGACATCAGCAAACCGCTCTCCCACATGACACCAGAAACACTGTCTGTCATCTGCTCTGAACAGCAAAAACCGTGATTCATCCATGAAGAGAACACCTCTCCAACGTGCCAGACGCCATTGAATGTGAGCATTTGCCCACTCAAGTCGGTTACGACGACGAACTTCAGTCAGGTGGAGACCCCGATGAGAACGACGAGCATGCAGATGAGCTTCCCGGAGATGGTTTCTCACAGTTTGTGCAAACATTCTTTGGTTATGCAAACCAATTGTTGCAGCAGCTGTCCGGGTGGCTGGTCTCAGACGATCATGGAGGTGCACCTACTGTATGTGGAGGTCCTGGGCTGGTGTGATTACATATGGTCTACGGTTGTGAGGCTGGTTGAATGTACGGCCAAATTCTCTGAAACACCTTTGGAGACTACTTATGGTAGAGAAATGAACATTCAATTCAAGGACAACAGCTGTGGTAGACATTCCTGCAGGCAACATGCCAATTGGACACTCCCTCAAAACATGCGACACCTGTGGCATTGTGCTGTGTGATAAAACTGCACATTTCACAGTGGCCTTTTATTGTGGGCAGTCTAAGACACACCTGTGCAACAATCATGCTGTTTAATCAGCATCTTGATATGCCACACCTGTGAGGTGGGATGGGTTATCTTGGCAAAGATAAAATGGCAACTAACACAGATTTAAACAGATTTGTGAACAATATTTAAGAGGAATAGGTATTTTGTGTGTATAGTAAACGTTTTAGATATTTGAGTTCAATTAATGAAACAATATTTATATTTGTGTTAGTGGCAGAGTTTTAGAATGCTCCCATTGGTGTTATTTTTGAATCCATCGAAAGATTCAATGAATAATAATATAAAAATCAAATTACAGTATGTCATTAATATAATTTACTTATTTTCCTCAACTGGTGTACTAACATCATGTGGTTTATGCAGAAATGACACAGGTTACATTACCAACAACATCAAGGCGTGAACGTAACAATCCACATTTTGTATAAAATCACTAAAAAGCAGCTTAAGTGTAGTGTCTAACCATGGAAGTGTTGCCTCTACCTTAACTGGCACATAGCTCCACCCTCTCTGAAGGGGATACAAAGAACTGCTGTTGCGACATCCAGTGGACACTTAGAACAGCAGTTTCTTTCATTCCAAAATTTCAGCTCATTTTTATACTTGAAAAATTCATCTTGCGGGCCGAATAAAACCTGTTCGCGAGCAGTACATTTGACACCCCTGCCTAGAGTGTGACCATTTTTTTCCAAATCTGTTAGGATTATGGTATTAGTTTATTTCCTAACATGCATGCTGTTACAATAGGCTACATCACGTATTTCATGTTTCTTATTAAAGTTAAAAGTTAAAGTACCAATGATTGTCACACACACACTAGGTGTGGTGAAATTTGTCCTCTGCATTTGACCCATCCCCTTGTTCACCCCCTGGGAGGTGAGGGGAGCAGTGGGGAGCAGCATTGGCCGCGCCCGGGAATCATTTTTGGTGATTTAACCCCCAATTCCAACCCTTGATGCTGAGTGCCAAGCTGGAAGGTAATGAGTCCCATTTTTATAGTCTTTGGTATGACTCGGCCGGGGTTTCAACTCACAACGTACCGCTCTCAGGGCGGACACTCTAACCACTCGGCCACTGAGTAGGTTACAACATTACAACATCTCCGAAAAGGAGAAGGAAGAAGCAGACTTCATAAGAAAAATAATAATGCATGAAAATCAATGTTGCTAGCAATCACTGACGCAATACTGATAATTTGGGAAACTGATCATTTTTGTCATCTTTGACAAATGAGTGAGGATATTTATCAAAGTTTTTTTGTTGTTGTTTTTTTTACATTTAAATGTTTTACTTGATCACTCTTATGTTAAGCTTTGTAATTTAATTTGTTTATCGCTGTTAATTAGTTGTGGCCCTGGCGTAGTAAATTAATTTCTGCAATGCAGGGATTTTTAAATATAAAGCGAATATTTTCATAGCGAGAGCATATAAAAAAAAATAATAATAATTATGAGAGGCTTCAAGACATGAAATAACTAAATAAACGGAAACACAAACACTAACAGACAGGAACAGAAAATAACAACAACATATAATTAATATTTGAAATGTTTGTTTTAATTGGTGTGTAATTGGTTCCAAGCCTGACCATGGAAAATTCATTTCTGCATAGTAGGATTTATTATTTACAAAAATATTTTTTTCATAGCCAGAGCATTAAAAACTCTTCTAAATATGTTTTGTAAGATTATGACAGGCTTCTAGATATGAAATAACAACGACATAGTCACCTCTATACTTGTAACGGTGGGAATGGACGTTTCCTGAGACTGAGCCAATCAGTGGCCACGATACTGAACAGAACACATAAATTGGTTTGGGCTCATGTAGTCGCCAATCCTACTCCAGTATTGCTAATTTTGGCTCATTTTGTTAACATGTTTCTCCATATGCTGGGTTAACACATGTGCAGTGTTTGTGGGCGGGAAGTGGTGATTGAGTGTTGCCGGTTTTTCCTCTGTGCAGAAGTTGATTAAAATTTGTGAATGAGAATAAACGTCGTGTTTATTCACCTCCACGTAACATTGGTAGCAGAGGATGGTTGAGGATGGCTGCAAACTATAAAATACGGCCTAGGTTTGACGAGTCCAGGCCATATGAGTGCTGGAAAAATGAAGATAACATTTGGATGCGGGTTACAGAACTCGATAACAAAAAGCAAGCACTGTGGCTGTGGCTTTGGGATTTGAAGGAAGAGCCAGAGAAATCGCAATGGAGATATCTGCGGAGGAGTTGGACAATGACAACGGTATGACGGCATTATTTGCAAAACTGGATGACGTTTTTCTGAAAGAGGAAAAGGATCGGCATACGAAGCGTACACGTACTTCGACCGCATCACCAAAAATAGTTCAGCTTCAATGGTGGACTATATTATTGACTTTGAACAGCGCTACAATCGGATGAAAAGGTACAATATGACGCTCACTGATGCGGTGTTAGCCTTTAAAGGGGAACATTATCACCAGACCTATGTAAGCGTCAATATATACCTTGATGTTGCAGAAAAAAAGACCATATCTTTTTTTAACCGATTTCCGAACTCTAAATGGGTGAATTTTGGCGAATTAAACGCCTTTCTATTATTCGCTCTCGGAGCGATGACGTCACAACGTGACGTCACATCGGGAAGCAATCCGCCATTTTCTCAAACACATTACAAACACCGAGTCAAATCAGCTCAGTTATTTTCCGTTTTTTCGACTGTTTTCCGTACCTTGGAGACATCATGCCTCGTCGGTGTGTTGTCGGAGGGTGTAACAACACGAACAGGGACGGATTCAAGTTGCACCAGTGGCCCAAAGATGCGAAAGTGGCAAGAAATTGGACGTTTGTTCCGCACACTTTACCGACGAAAGCTATGCTACGACAGAGATGGCAAGAATGTGTGGATATCCTGCGACACTCAAAGCAGATGCATTTCCAACTGGACTGGACAGATCAGCTTTCAGGAAAAGAGAGCGGATGAGGGTATGTCTACAGAATATATTAATTGATGAAAACTGGGCTGTCTGCACTCTCAAAGTGCATGTTGTTGCCAAATGTATTTCATATGCTGTAAACCTAGTTCATAGTTGTTATTTTCCTTTAATGCCAAACAAACACATACCAATCGGTTAGAAGGCGATCGCCAAATTCGTCCTCGCTTTCTCCCGTGTCGCTGGCTGTCGTGTCTTTTTCGTCGGTTTTGCTTGCATACGGTTCAAACCGATATGGCTCAATAGCTTCAGTTTCTTCTTCAATTTCGTTTTCGCTACCTGCCTCCACACTACAACCATCCGTTTCAATACATGCGTAATCTGTTGAATCGCTTAAGCCGCTGAAATCCGAGTCTGAATCCGAGCTAATGTCGCTATACCTTGCTGTTCTAACCGCCATGTTTGTTTGTATTGGCATCACTGTGTGACGTCACAGGAAAATGGACGGGTGTATATAACGATGGTTAAAATCAGGCACTTTGAAGCTTTTTTTAGGGATATTGCGTGATGAGTAAAATTTTGAAAAAAACTTAGAAAAATAAAATAAGCCACTGGGAACTGATTTTTAATGGTTTTAACCCTTCTGAAATTGTGATAATGTTCCCCTTTAAACTTCTTAACACAGCCTGCCTCGATGAGAAAGACAGGGAGCTAGCACTGACTGCTAACACGGAGCTAAGCTTCTCGTCAATGAAGTCAGCTCTCAAACGGATATTCGGAGGTAAAACAACGGGCTCGTCAAGTGAGATACAACTGAACCAGGACGCAGCTTTCCTCACAGAACAGCCTCAATGGAGAGAGAGACGGAACACACCGTTTCAACGTGGACAACAAAAATCGGTGACGCCGTTACCGGGTACAAACCCACTGGATAAGTACGGTAAACGATCACGATATGCCGTGTGTCAAAGCACATGGCACTGGGCAAATGACTGCCCACACAAGAAGCACAGACACGTAAGATTGACTGAAAATTACAATTTGGATGAAGTTAATATCACGCTGTTAACAAATGATCCCCAGTCTAAAGCTGAGATTTCTATGACTGAAGCTGTAGGCTCAGCAATCATAGACACCGCCTGCACTCGCACAGTGTGTGGAGAAAAGTGGCTTGAAAGTTATGTAGATAATCTCAATGAAAAGCAGGTAAATAAGCTCAGAAGTACAGAAAGGTCTAGCAACAGACAATTTCGTTTTGGAGATGGAAATGTGATTCATTCCACCAGAAAAGTGCATTCACCTGCTAAAATAGGATAGACAAAGTGTAACATTGAGACAGAAGTTGTCAAAGTCGTTATTCCACTCCTGCTGAGTAAAACATCATTAAAAAAGTCAGGAACTATGTGAAACATGGAACATGACAGGGCAGTGATGTTTAAGCAGCAGATACCTCTTCAGTTTACCAGCTCAGGACACTACTGTGTTGACATAAGAGACATTGAATGTCGGATTCAAGATTTATTTGCTGAAGATGAAGTCCTGATCGTAACAGAAAATATGTCCACAATCAAGAAGAACAAGGTCCTCCTCAAACTTCACAAACAATTTGGCCACGCATCAGCAGATCACCTGCATAAGCTAATTCAAAGTTCAAGGAACAAAGACAGGAACTGTCTCACTATTTTGCAACAAATAGTGGATGAATGTGACACGTGCCAAAGATATAGCAATACAAAGCCAAAGCCAGCTGTTGGTTTGCCTCTAGCTTCGAAATATAATGAAACGCTGGCGGTGGACCTGCACGAGCTGGAGTCAGGCATTTGGTATTTACATTTAATGGACCATTTCACACGTTTCAGCGCTGGAAATATTGTGACAACCAAAAAATCTTCTGTAATTGTCAACTCTTTCATCCACACATGGATAAGTGTCCATGATCCTCCCAAAAAGCTCTTGAATGACAACGGAGGAAAATTTAACAATGAAGAGTTCAAGGCAATGGACTGTTGGAACATCATAATCAGACACTCACAAACATCATCCAGAAAGTTAAACGGGAAAAAGATTGTGACTGGTGCACTGCCTTGGACTGGGCCTTAATGGCTAAGAACTGCATGCACAGTGTACATTGGTATAGTCCACATCAACTGGTATATGGTCAAAATCCTAACCTTCCCAATGTATTGGTAAATGAGCTGCCTGCACTAGAGGGCACTACAGTGAGCACAAGAGTAGGAGAACACATATTGGCATTGCATGCCTCAAGGAATTAGGCTTTCACTGAAGTTGAATGTTCAGAGAGGATAAAAAGGGCATTAAGAAAACAGCTTGGATACACGGATGAAAAATATGAGACGGGAGAAAAGGTTTACTATAAACGGGGAGAGTGGAAGGGACCAGGAGTGGTGCTTGGTAAAGGTTGAGCCGCTGTGTTTGTAAGACATGGAGGTATTCTAGTTAGATTTCATCACTCACGACTTAATAAGGTGCACACACAGATTAAAGACAGGAAAATTACACAAAGTAATGTTCACACTGAAACAGAATGTGGAAAAACATGAAGAGAACATAACTGTTGATAGTGACACAGATGCTTTACACAGAGCATCATGTATCTCAGATAATCAACAAATCACAGACAGTGAAAATGAACATGACAGTGATGGAGAGGGAAACACGAGTGAAGGTGTAATTCAAACTGATGCACTTCAAATGAATCACAGTGCCTGTGATAATCCTGTCCCTGCTTCTAATGTGAAGCTAAACAGGACAGATTGTAACTTTCATGAAAAGAGATACAAGTGTAACATGTAAGGCTAAAGTACTCAGTAGAGCAGGTAACGCCACAGGAACCTATAAAAACTGATATAATGTACAGCATATTGAGCCTGATGGCAGTACTGGACTAAAAGAGGCTGTTGACATGTCATGTGTCCAACATCTTAACACTGAGTCAGCTGTCAGGGAGGCTGATGTACTCATAACAAAAGACATATCATTTGATGCAGCCAAACAAGCAGAGATAGAAAGCTGGAAAAACAATGTTTTTGAAGAGACTGAAAATACAGGCCAAAAGTGTATCTCCACTAGGTGAGTCTGTAGTCTCAAAGAAAGTGACACTGGTATTGTACCCAAACCCAGACTTGTAGCAAGGCCTTTTGAAGAACTTAATTTAAAACATCTACAAAAGGATTCACCAGCATGTGCTTCTGAATCTCTAAGGCTATTGCTCAGTGTAATTTGTCAAAATCATTGGAAAGTCCATTCTATGGACATCAAGTCTGCCTTTTTACAGGATATGTGTCAGAAAAATTGTATTTAAATTATCAAAAAACTTTCCGTTCTGAGTTCTCAATGAACAGACAAGAAGCGGTCTTTGTTGCGCCAAGCCAAACGCTTGGAAGATTCCGCTGTGGACGATGGAATGAGGAGAGTCTGGGGAAGTTGTTTGATAAACAGGAGGGAAATGTCAGAAAAATTGTATTTAGATTATCAAAAAACTTTCCGTTCTGAGTTCTCAATGAACAGACAAGAAGCGGTCTTTGTTGCGCCAAGCCAAACGCTTGGAAGATTCCGCTGTGGACGATGGAATGAGACGGGAGGGGTCATCCATTGTCCTCGAAAACCTGCCCAAGCTGAATCCAGGACGAACCCAAGCCCGAGGGATCTTCTTCTTTTGTCTTCAATGTGACCGAAAACAATGACTGTTTACATACTCCCCATTCCTGCTGAGACAGGTGTTGTTGCGTAAACATTGAACATCTAAATAAAAGAGGAGACGAAAACCTTCTTCGTCAGAGCGTGCTAAGACACTGTAAGAGGTTACAGGTTGACGCCGTCTCTCCTCAATTGAGTCCAAATTGAATTCTGTCTGTTTGATTCCTTGCCTTTTGTCTTGTTTAATAGATGTCCTCAGTGTTTGAACGTGACAATATGGAGTTGTCGAGAGACATTTATGTCAATCCTCCCCCAGAAGCTGACTGTAAGAGGGTTCTTTGGAAACTAAAGAAGTGTGTGTATGGCCTTGCTGATGCATCTCTCTATTGGTGCAACAAGGTGAAGGAAATCATGCTGAGCACAGGTGGTAAAGTGTCACAGGTAGACCCAGCAGTATTTTATTGGCTGCATGATGAAAACACAGTGACGGGTGAACTCGCATGTCATGTAGATGATTTTCTGTGGGCAGGCTCATCAAACTTTTCAGAAAATGTGATGCCTAAACTGAAGTCTGGTTTCCAAGTGGGACGTGAGGAACATGACAATTTCTGCTATTTGGGAATGAATATTGAAACTGTTAATGATTCTGTACAGTTGCATCAGCACAGCGACATTGAAAGTCTGCACCCCATTCACTTACAGCCAGTCCGTGCTCTAGAAAGAGATGCGCCTCTTAATGAAACAGAAAAAGAACAACTCAGATCAAAAATAAGACAGATACTCTGGGTTGCAAAACAGACAAGACCTGATGTAATGTTTGATTCTTGTGGTCTGGCATCTAGTCTAAAGAATGCGACTGTGCAATCAATTAACAATGCTAATAAGTTAGTTCGTAAACTGAAAGCTGAAAAAGTGACTTTGAAATTTCAACATTTGGGAAATGATAATGCTTTAAACCTAACTGTATTCAGCGATGCTTCATTAGGAAATCTTCCTGATGGAGGTACACAAGGGGGCATGTTGATCACCCTAATGGGAAAAGGAGGAAAATTCTCTCCCCTTTACTGGCAGTCCAAGAGGATTCGACGAGTGGTGCGAAGCACCTTTGCTGGAGAAACTCTTGCCATGTCGGATAGAATAGACAACGCTGTGTTTCTTGCCACCCTTTATTCTGAGCTCACTACTGTCAGTGCTGGTCTCAATGCACCAGCGTTAGTTTGTGTGACTGACTTCGATCAACAATACAGGTCCCAGAGAAAAGGCGTCGGTTAGATATAAGTGGCATCAAAGAACTAATTCACAACAGAAAAATACAGAAAGTGCTTTGGTCAGCAACAAAAGCTCAACTGGCTGACTGTCTTATGAAAAAGGGGGCATCATCCTTGATGCTTTTGAAAGCATTGAGTGAAGGAAAATGGGTTCTTACCTAAGTTGATTTGATTGTTTCTGTTGTTTAAAAATACTTTTATTTGTTCTCAAGAAACATGTGCTATTTAATTTTTTTTTATATAAAAGATAGGGAGATTGTTAACATGTTTCTCCATATACTGGGTTAACGCATGCGCAGTGTTTGTGTAGCAGGAAGTGGGGATTGAGTGTTGCCACTTTTTCCTCTGTGCAGAAGTTGATTACAATTTGTGAACGAGAATAAATGTTGTGTTTATTCACCTCCACTTAACACATTTAGCCATTTTCATGTTTAAAAATGCATAATTTAGGCCAAAAATACGTAGAATATGCTTTAAACAAAGCGATGTAGTCGTAGTCACACATTATGATGGTATTTATTATTATGGGCCTGCTGCAATGCAAAGCTCCCATTCACATGGCGCTTACAATGCAAGCAGCCCTTCTTATTATCTATTTTTTGTAATACTACTACTGCGATGAGGTGGCGACTTGTCCAGGGTGTAACCCGCCTTCCGCCCGAATGCAGCTGAGATAGGCTCCAGCCCCCCCCCCCCACCCTCCTCCCCCCACCCACACGACCCAGAAAGGGACAAGCGGTAGAAAATGGATGAAGGGATGGATGTAATACTACTACTGTATTTGACAACATTAGCTTTTGGATGATAGACATCTGGGGGGTGGGGGGAAAAAAAGCTAAGAATAGTTGGCTCATCTTAGTCAGCGTTTATTGTTCATCGTATAATGAATGTACAATGAAATGTAAGACAAGGTCTTCTTTAAAGAACTTTAAGTGTGAAATCACTGAGCGGTGCTCGGAGCGCTGACTCGGGGGACATCAGCCAGCAGGCCAGTGTGGCGGGCAAGTTCATGCCGAAGTCGACAGCAGAGGATCTACACACGGTAGAGAGAACACGGCCAGCTGACATGCGGTGATTGCAACTAATCAGCTTTAGACAGAGCACCCAAACACGCACCTTGAAACACTTATTTCCTGGTCTTTTATCTTCAGTTTTGTGTAGGGACCTTGGTGCACTTCTTCATAAACTACAGCCTTTTGAGCTGCAAAACAAGAAGAGCAATGATAGAACATTAACATTTAATTTAATGGATCATGTCTTCTTCGTTGGTTGTCCTGCAATTTGATTGGATGAATGCTGTGTGATGAAAACAAAGTAGATCTAATTTGATTGGCTGTTGTACTGAGACCACACCAGCTGACACACGCAACGCTGATAGACAAGTACACAATGAAAAATACGGAGCGCTCCCGAATAACTTTTTCATCTTTGGGTTTTGGGGAAAGTAGCAAGTCATGTCAAGTCATGTCAATTCAAAAGGCTCAAGTCCAAGTGAAGTCACAAGTCATTGATGTTAAAGTCTAAGTCGAGTTGCAAGTCTTTTTACATTTTGTCAAGTCGAGTCTAAAGTCATCAAATTCATGACTCGAGTCTGACTCGAGTCCAAGTCATGTGACTCGAGTCCACACCTCTGCCTATCTGACTGTTTTTTTTGACATTCCTTTAGTGCAGTTAGATGCGGCTTACAACACCGGGCGGCTTATAGGTGGACAAAGTTTTGAAATATGCCGTTCATTGAAGGCGCGGCTTTTAACCCAGGGCGCCTTATGGTGCGGAAAATACGGTACTTAAAAACCGCACAGAGCTCCTGTTGTATAGAGCATCTTCGACTAACTTTTTGTAGTAGATTCCAAAAAACAGCAGAGTGCTCTTTCACTAGCTCTTCTACAGTAGATTCTTAAAAACGACTGAGTGCTCGTGTCAGAGGATCTTTGATCAGAGTTTTTGCTGCAAGTCCTTAAAAACACAACAAAAATACTTTCATATAGAGGATCTTTGACTAGAGTTTTGCAGTAGGTCCATAAAAAGAGCAGTTTGACAAGCCTTTTTAAAATACTTACTGAAAAACACAACAGAACTCCTGTCACATAGAGGATCTTTGACCAGTGTTTTGCAGTAGGTCCTTAAAACAGTTGTCCTTTACATAAAATGTTGTGTTTTTGGCAGTACAGTAAGTCCGTAAAAACACCACAGTGCTACTGTTGTATCGAGTATCTTGGACTATCGTTTTTACAGTAGATCCATAAAAACAGTGGAGTGCTCCTGTCATAAAGAGGATCGTTGACCAGCATAAAGTAATTGTTTGGGTTTTGTGAATATATTAACTGTTTGGTGAGGTAAAGGTCTTATGGTGTGTCAGAGCACTGCATTAAAACTCTTGTTTTACATACTGTACATGTAATGGCAAAGTGTCGCAGTACTTGTGTGTATAGTTGTAAATACACAAGTAAAAAAAAATGACCCACCTAAGATTCCGACAGCGTCGTCTGATGGCTGCTGCCTGAGAGCCGGCCAGAGGAAATCTTTTCCATTTTTCCCATGAACCAGGATAAGCAGGCGGGTTTGCCCAGCAGTGATATCAACCTCCGTGGGCCGAATAAACACGGCCACACTGCGGAAATATGCTTTTTAGTTGAAAAGAAAAATGAAACAAACCTTTGGCAAATAGAAGTATTCACAATGAAAGCATTTTGTGAACAAAGCCAATAAATTGAGACCCTACAAATGAAGTAAAGATTCTGCCTTTAACAAGTTAGTTATGATCTCCTGTTAAAAGTTCATGTGACAACATATTTTTATGTTTAAGGGGAAAAGTATTAAAACACTTTTAAGTCAATAATGAATAATAAATCAATAAATATTAAGACAAACACTGCTATGAATGGGCACTATTACCTTCTTCCTAAATTTCTACTTCTCAATAGATTGTGCAGGTGCCTCGAACATAAAAAATAATAATAAAAAAAAAAAACACACATAAAATGATTTATTAATTAATTAGCAAAATAAAATAAAAATAAATGTTCCTAGGCCCAACAACACACTCCCGTTTACTGTTGGCAGTAAACGGGAGTCCAGGTCTTTCACCTGGACTGGCCTGTGAAAGACAGCAACAAGACGCAGGGTATCCAGAATGCCAAAAAATAAAAGAAGAGCAAGGCTAGCTGTATCTGCTAACTTCATTACGGTGGCAATTTCTTTGCGAACTATTATGTTTAGGCTTTTACAAAAAATAAATAGGCACCCGTGCGTTTGCCAAAAAAAAGCGTTGAATCGCTCCTCATTTCGAAAAATTATCGCATTTTTAGCTTCACACAAAGACTTTTATTAATCGACATCAACAGGAACATAGTTTTCCACCGCCTGGACGCGGTTCCCCGGGGCCCCCGTCTAAAACCCGGCCTGGAGGTGGGGCTCGATGGCGAGCGCCCGGTGGTCGAGCCTGTACCCATGGAGCTGTGCCGGGCACAGCCCGAAGAAGCTACGTGGGTCCCCCGACAATGGGCTCACCACTCATAGGAGGGGGCATAGAGGTCGGGGCTTTGTGAGTTGGGCGGCAGTCGAAGGCAGGACTCTCTTTCACTATGGCGTTGCCGGCAGTGAGACGCGACGGGCGGGAATGGCAATACTTGTTGCCCCGTGGCTCAGAGCCTGTATGTTGGATGGGTTGGGGGACGCGTCTAACTGTTGTTTGTGCTTACGCGCCAAAACGCAGTTCAGAGTACCCGCCCTTTTTGGAGTCCCAGAGGTAGTACTGAAGAATGCTCCCTCAGGTGATTCCCTTATTCTACAGGGGGACTTCAATGCTCACATTAGCAACGACGGTGAAACCTGGAAAGGCCGCCATTATCTGAACCTGAGTGGTATTTTGTTATTAGACTTTTCTGTTCATCACAGATTGTCCATAACAAACACCATGTTTGAACATGAGGGTGTCCATATGTGCACATGGCACCAGGACACCCTAGGCCGCAGTTCCATGATCGACTTTGTAGTTGTGTCATCGGATTTGCGGTCTCATACTTAGGACACTCCGGTGAAGAGAGGGCCTAATCAAGCTTTCAACTGATCACCACTTAGTGGTGTGTTGGCTTCGATGGTGGTGGAGGATGCTGGATAGACCTGGCAGGCCCAAACGCAAAGTGAGGGTCTGCTGGGAACGTCTAGAAGAGTCTCGGAACATGTTATGAGGGAGGCGCTAGACATTGAGTTCGAGTCGATCATGTTTCGTGCCTCTGTTGTCGAGGCAGCCAATCAGAGCTGTGGCCGCAAGGTGGTCGGTGTCTGCTGTGGCGGAAATCCCAGGGATGCTGTCAAGCTAAAGAAGGAGTCCTATCGGGCCCTTTTGGCTCATGGAACTCCAGAGGCAGCGGACAGGTACCAAGAGCCCAGGTGGTGTGCAGTTTTGGCGGTTGCAGAGGGAAAAACTCGGACATGAGAGGAGTTCGAAAAAGCCATAGAGAATAACCTCCGGACGGCCTTGAAGCAATTCTGGACCACCATCTGCCGCCTAAAGAGGGGGAAGCAGTGCACTGTCAACACCGTGTATGCTTGGGACGGTGTACTGCTGACCTTGACTGGTTATATTGTGGATTGGTGGTAGGAATACTTCAAAGATCTCCTTAATCCCACCATCCATCCATCCATCCATCTTCTTCCGCTTATCCGAGGTCGGGTCGCGGGGGCAGCAGCCTAAGCAGGGAAGCCCAGACTTCCCTCTCCCCAGCCACTTCGTCCAGCTCCTCCCGGGGGATCCCGAGGCGTTCCCAGGCCAGCCGGGAGACATAGTCTTCCCAACGTGTCCTGGGTCTTCCTCGTGGCCTCCTACCCACCAACACATCTTCCAATTAGGAAGCAATGCCTGGGGACTCTGTGGTGGGCTCTCCTATTTCTGGTGCTGAGGTCGCCGAAGTAGTTAAGTAGCTCCTCGGGGGCATGGCCCCAGGGGTGGGTGATATCCGCCCGGAGTCCCTTAAGGCTCTGGATGCTGTAGGGCTGTCTTGGTTGTCAAGACAATGCGTGGACATCAGCAGCGGTCCCTCTTGATTGGCAGACTGGGGGTGGTGGTTCTTCTGTTTAAAAAGGGGAACCGTACGGTGTGTTCCAACTATTGCTGGATTCCATTCATCAGTCTTCCCGGCAGGGTCTATTCAGGTGTACTGGAGAGGACGCTATGCCGGATAGTCGAACTCAAATGCAAGAAGAGCAGTGTGCTTTTGTCCTGAACCAGCTCTATACTTTCGGCAGGATCCTTGAGTGTACATGGGAGTTTGGCCAACCAGTCAACATGTGTTTTGTGGACTTGGAAAAGGCATGTGAGAGTGCTCAGAGAGTATGGGGTAATGGGACCGCCTGATTGTGGCAGTCCGCTCCCTGTATGATCATTGTCAGCGCTTGGTCCGCATTATCGGCAGTAAGTCGAACCCGTTTTTAGTGAGGGTTGGACTCCGCCAGGGCTGCCCTTGGTCACCGATTCTGTTCACAACTTTTAATGGACAGAATTTCTAGGCGCAGTCAGGGCGTTGGCTGCAGGATTAGGTCTCTGCTTTTTGTGGTTGATGTGGTCCTGCTGGCTTCATCTGGCCAGGATCTCCAGCTCTCACTGGATTGATTTGCGGCTGAGTGTGAAGCGACTGAGATGAAAATCAGCACCTCCAAGTCCGAGTCCATGGTTCTCGCTCGGAAAAGGATGGAGTGCAATCTTCGGGTTGGGGACGATATCCTGCCTCAAGTGGAGGAGTTCAAGTACCTCAGGGTCTTGTTCACAAGTGAGGGAAGAGTGGATTGTGAGATCAACAGGCGGATCAGTTCGACGTCTACACTGATGCGAGCCCTGTATCGATTGTCAGGTGCTTAGCTAGAAGGCAAAGCTCTCAATTTACCTGTCTATCTACGTTCCTATCCTCACCTATGGTCGTGATGTTTGGGTTACGACCGAAAGGACAAGATCACGGGTACAAGCGGCCGAAATGAGTTCCCTCTGTCGGGTAGGGGGACTCTCTTTTAGAGATAGGGCAAGACGGTCTGTCTTTTCGGAGGAGCTCAGCGTAAAGCCACTGCTACTCCACATCGAGAAGAGCCAGATGAGGTAGTCCGGGGATCTTGGGTGAATGCTCTCCGAACGCTTCCCTGGGGAGGTGTTTGGGGTACGTCCAATCAGTAGGAGGCCACGGGGAATACATAGAACATATTGAAGAGACTATGTCTCCCAGCTGGCCTGGGAATGCTTCGGAATCCCCCGGGAAGAGCTGGGCGAAGTAGCTGGGGAGAAGAAAGTCTGGGCTTATTTGCTTAGGCTGCTTCCACCACGACCCAACTTCGGATAAGCTGAAGAAAATAGATGGATGGATGGATAGCTTTGCACTCCCGGTCGCGCTAGCCGGTTGTCACTATTAACTTCCGTCTTCTTAAGTCAGCTCGCTTCCTGATTGGCTATTATTTGGTACCATGTTACAATGATATATGGAGATTGATGCTCAAGTGCCAACTGTGTTTCTGATTCAGAGTCAGGAAGAAAGTAATCCTGTTTATCTTTATGTGTGTACCGACCTTATTAGAAAAGATGGAAAAAGATAATATGATGTGTGCATGATAATAAAGTGCTTGCATGCACACAATATTCCTGTATCAATCTGAATATTGTAAATATTGCAGTGCAAAACAAGATAGGACACACTTTATTTCATGTCAAATTCTGTTAATTATTGTCATAATTACCTTCCAGCAACAAGTGCAGTGTCTCCTGTGTACCGGGTCAGTTTCTGTTCGTATTTAACAGTGACAGCGCCCAATTCAACAGCGACAAAGTTGTCAGTATCGAAGTGGACAATGATCTTGATGAAGCCTTGGTCTTCATCCAGCTCACCATTCACAGACACACCTGATGCAGAGGAGATATATAGGAGGATCAACAGCAGCAACAACAACAACAACTACTACTACTACTACTGATAGCGTAACAATAAGCCAATAGGTAATTGGATTTTTCGGTACGGTACAGTCTAGAGGCGTACCGAGTTCCAACACAGTACACATTGAGTGAAGGACAGGAAGTGTACTGTAACTATATATGGTCACGTGTTTACTCGGTAAACAAATACGGTGCAGCCTAGATCTTGGCTAGCGGGAGTCATGCCCAACAATAGTTCCAAGGAGAAGTCAGAACTTTAAAAATATTTTCCTTTTTTAAAGTGTTCTGTTTAACTCGCCTGCATTGGGCAGATGAAGCAGTCTCAGTATGGTTCTTCCAGCGATATCAAAACACAGTGGAAGAGATTGATTCTCTGCCTGCAGCAGAAACCTGACGCCAGGGGCCACTAACCGGAGCCAAAAAGACACAATAAGATGAGCAAAACATGATGTTAAACCACTCCATTGTTTTAAAACGTATATTCTTATTCTTACCACTTAATGTGGTTGGGGCAATGGGAAGTGAATCGTACCGGTAGTCATAATCAGTTACTAAATCGTGTAGCATCGGGGGGCCTGGAGACAGTCAATAACATTACACCATAACATTAGGTACACCTGCTCACATAAACATGCCCCCCACCCCCATTCTATGTAAAAGGAAAGTGAAGTTGTACATCCCCACAATTATAAAAAATATTGCTAAATGAATCAATTTCTGGCAATGTCGCTTAAAACTTAACCAGAATGTGCACATCTACCTCCAGTATTTGTATATTTGTCATACCTGCCTCACCTTTGTGCCCTGTCAAACAACAAAAACAGTAAAAAAGGAAACTTAATATTCAAAGGTGGAAAATGTTGCTGAAAAGATGTGCTCAATAATTTGTTAGTAAATAGTAGTCCGATGGTTGTTTGAATTATGGAGTTGGAACAGTGGTGGGCCGTCAAGGCCACCAAGGCGTTCTCTCTTGGCCTAACATGAATCATAATCAGAAATTGAAAAAAGTGTATTTTATTCTTTATTTCTTTCTTTCTTTATTATATAACAGTATTCATCATATTCTCTTCATGTAATATTGGGCTTCAGTGGCGACTTGTCCAGTGTGTACCCCGCCTTCCGCCCGAATGCAGCTGAGATAGGCTCCAGCACCCCCCGCGACCCCAAAAGGGACAAGCAGTAGAAAATGGATGGATGGATGTTGCTGTTTTTGCGTTAGCGCTTTTATCCAACCAGAATTCAGCTAGCTTGTTGCCAGCGCTGTGTGATTTTTGCCAGAGGCCTAAACATAGCGGCGGTCTGTGCAGTGTAGGCCACCGGGGCACATACAGTTGATTTACAGTTGCGATAGCCAATCAGATCACGAGTTGTTGACAGTAACCCTTGTCATTACACGATCAGTACCGGAATAAATGATCAGTCCGCGGAGGCGCAAAGACTATGTCACTCAATGGACATGTAATTTTTTAAGTCTCACTCACTTCCACTCTCTAACACTGTATCCTGATAATACATTTGCCTAAGTGATTGCCTCGTTCACATAACAACAGGGGGGCCTTGCAGCCGATCGGCTGACCTGTGGGTTTCATAGGTAGAAAAGCCAAATGGCTGCTCTCTGGGAGTTCTAGTGTTAAGCATTTTGTGAGTAAAATGTAACAATAATATAAACATGAACAAGGGGTAGATTTTAAAAACACAGTGAGTATTATCTCCACAATTTCAACCACTTTCACTCTTCTGTCATTGCAATTAATGTCGCTGACTCACATTGCGTAATTTTCTTTTAAAATGTTGCTTTGTTTCTAAACACTGACTGTAACTTGAATCTATATCTTCAACGTGACAAAAAGTAGACTTCAAAATAATCAGTATTGTAAATGGATGTATTTGTTCTAAATAAAGTAGTAAAAAAAATGTCAAAGCACATCGTTCGGGTTTCTGTACGGTTTCAAAATAAATACTGTATTTTTAAGCAACATTTGTTTTGTTTTGCATGTAATCTTTTATATGACATCAAATGAAGATTACAAAAACAAAACCATGGGAACAGTGACAGCGTGCACGAAAAAAACTGACGTAAAACAAGTGTGCCTAAAATGACGTCGTCTTCGTGACAACCCTTCTCGGTTGCTTCACGTTTCACCGTTGAACGTTACACTATCTTCTCCTGTGATTGGATACTCACTTGTGCCTTCCAAGTGCGTATCCAATCATAAGTTGTGAATTGCGAAAGCAGGAAGTGCCGCACCAGAGCCATACCTGGCGAGCAGAATAATCTGATATCGACTGGTATTTGCTGCTTTAACCCACAAGGAAGGAGAGCAAAACGTTACTAAGGCTGCAGATATATACTTGCAAGGCCATTTTCAAGAAAGACATTTCAAGAGAAGCTTGATTTCGTGAGACGAGGCCAGCCGACCCTTAAAGCTAGCTAACCTGTCCCAGCCGGTGAAATGGTGTGTTCACCACTTCCGATCGAATCTACCAACTATGAGCGGTACCACTGGCTTACGGCTACAAATAGGTGCTACAAACTGTGAGTTTAAATATTTGATTGCTTTATTTTTTCACATTTATTGTGTTTTTAAAATATTTACATTTGACTGTACCAGGTAGAGATACTGTATGTTTTAAATGACTGATGTGGGTTTACTGATTTTTAAATGTGCCGGAAATTAGCCCGTCTTGTACACTCTTGAGGTGATTTAATACTCAGTAGTGCGCAAATGTGTGTTTCTGTGTAGTATTTCTCCTGCCATGGTCATGTGGTGAAATAAATTTTGGTATTATGAGAGGTACATATTAAAGTCGGACTAAGTAAGACATCACTGAAGGCCAAGGTGTGAAATGCACGGACCGCCATTGAGTTTGGATGGATTGCATATTTGTTATTTGTGTCATACCTGGTAAACCTGGACTCCCTGTCACAACAACAAAATAAAACAAAAATTAAAATTGGAAAAACAGGTGCATTATTATCTTTCTAAAGGCATCATTTTGAACACAGTTCTTATATTCAGAATGTTAGATTGTGACTGCCCTCTTCACAATGAAGGATACATAACACAAAATGTATTTGTTTGAATGAGTTGCATATTATTTGTGTCTTACCTTTTAAACCTGGGAGCGCTGTCAGAGAAAGTACAATTAATATTCATGCAGTAAAATGGTGCTACATGTACCATTAATGTGGAAAGGATCACAAATATGCTAAACATAGTTTTTATTTTGTTGCGAAATTTGGTAAAAATTCTAATACCGTACATATCGTATGTACTAATACAGCAAATTTTAGTAATTACTGTGAAATGGAAAAGGAGTAGAATTAGATAAGCTCTGCTTCTTCCTACTCCTTTTCGGACATGTAATGAGAAACTGGAAAAATGTGATGTATCATATTGTCACCGTATACATGTTCGAAATAAACTTAAACCATAAACCATATGTAACTCTGACTTTTTCTAAAACTTGCTATAGCTTATACTAACAGTAAGTAAAGGATGAAGGTGCAGTTTATATTGGAGAGTGGTACCTCAAGTTAAGAGTTTAATTGGTTCTGTGACGCAGCTCGTACCTCGTGAAACACGTATTGTGAAACATTGTTGCCTATTGAAATGCATTAAAATCTATTTCAATCGCTGCTTGCCCTCCTGCCTCACCAAAAGAGCGCAATTTTAACATGTAACAAGACAAATAAGCATTCTATAAAAACAATATAATAGAATGTCATACAAAAAACTACAGTAGTTTTATGACGTAATGTATTAATAATATACAGTATTTAGCTTGGAGAGTGGACTTCTACACTATCTCCTTTCTGCTGCTTCCCCATCAAACACGCCATCAGCAGCTGCTCCATATTTTCATGGGTAAATGGCTGCCAATCAGAAAATTTAAAAAAAAAAACCTACCTTGGAAACCTGGGTGTGCTGTCACATAAAACAAGAAAAACAAGTTAATTAATATTCATGCTGAAAGTTTGAATTAATTGCTATCTATGCCGTACCTAAATATTTTGGAATTCCCGTTAAAAACAAAAAAGACAAACTAATTCATGTGAAAATGTGTCACAATTTGTTCCAAACACTTAAAATCAGCTAGAAAATAATGTTAATTCATGTTGTATAATGTGGTAATACACTGCAATGTGGCAATAATTACCAAAGTCTCTGGAAAAATTTGTCAAAAGTAGATAAATCTAATTCTTTTTTTTTTTTTTTAAATGTCGGCCAATCATAATGATTTGATACTTTAATTGGTACATCTCTATTAACATGTCTTACCTGGTAAATGCAAATTTGGATAATTCCCTGTCACAAAAAAAATGGTTTAATGTATTCAAATACATTTTATTTGTAAGCATTGTATTTAAAATTCTGTCTTTACAAATATAATAGTTGTTGCATTTAGACTTAGACTTCCTTTTATTGTCATTCAAATCTGTACTGTAAAGCTCAAATTTGAATGACAATAAAAGGAAGTTTAAGTCTAAATGCAACACATTATTATATTTGTAAAGACAGAATTTTGAATACAATTCTTACATTAAATGGCATCAGATAGTTGGATTGTGAAATGACACTTAACGGGTACAAACCTGAGGAAAACCTACTTCCCAAACTTGGGTATACTGTCAGGATAACAAAGGGGGGAAAAAAGCAAATTAATATTCATGCGGAAAGTTTGAATTAATTGCTATTTATGACATACCTCCGGCTTGTGGATCAACTGTCAAAAAACAAAAAAATGGCAAACTAATTAATGTGAAAATGTGTCGCGATTTTTTCACTAAACTGAGTATCAACTGGAAAATAATGTTAATTCAAGCCGTATAATGTGGTAGTACATTAAAATGTGTCAATTATTAGCAGAGTCTTTTAAATAATTTGTCCTTTGTATCTTCAGGATGTGCCGTTTTGTGGGCGGTCTTATTTTGTCTACGTGGCTCACCTTCGACAGTGTCTTCTCTTCAACATTTTCGTTGTACAGGTAGCGTTAAGCGCCTCCATTAACACTCATTAGATAATCAGCTAGAAAATAATGTTAATTCATGTTGTATAATGTGGTAATACACTGCAATGTGGCAATAATTACCAAAGTCTATGGAAAAAATTGTCAAAAGTAGATAAATCTAATTCTTTTTTTTTTTTAAATGTCGGCCAATCATAATGAGTTGATACTTTAATTGGTACATCTCTATTAACATGTCTTACTTGGTAAATGCAAATTTGGATAATTCCCTGTCACAAAAAAAAAATTTGTTTAATGTATTCAAATACATTTTATTTGTAAGCATTGTATTCAAAATTCTGTCTTTACAAATATAATAGTTGTTGCATTTAGACTTAGACTTCCTTTTATTGTCATTCAAATCTGTACTGTAAAGCTCAAATTTGAATGACAATAAAAGGAAGTTTAAGTCTAAATGCAACACATTATTATATTTGTAAAGACAGAATTTTGAATACAATTTTTACATTAAATGGCATCAGATAGTTAGATTGTGAAATGACACTTAACGGGTACAAACCTGAGGAAAACCTACTTCCCGAACCTGGGTATACTGTCAGGATAACAAAGGGGGGAAAAAAGCAAATTAATATTCATGCTGAAAGTTTGAATTAATTGCTATTTATGACATACCTCCGGCTTGTGGATCAACTGTCAAAAAACAAAAAATTGGCAAACTAATTAATGTGAAAGTGTGTCGCGATTTTTTCACTAAACTGAGTATCAACTGGAAAATAATGTTAATTCATGCCGTATAATGTGGATGTACATTAAAATGTGGCAATTATTAGCAGAGTCTTTTAAATAATTTGTCCTTTGTATCTTCAGGATGTGCCGTTTTGTGGGCGGTCTTATTTTGTCTAGTGGCTCACCTTCGACAGTGTCTTCTTTCCGACATTTTCGTTGTACAGGTAGCTTTAAGCGCTTCCATTAACACTCATCAGATAATCGCTACATATAGTCGCACACCATACATAGTTTGGATTAGGGTTGTACGGTATACCGGTTTTAGTATAGTACCGCGATACTAATGAATCATTTTCGGTACGATATCGCCCCTGAAACGTACCAGTCCCGCAACCACTGCGTTGTCGTCACGTCATGTCATTGCTGGTTTTACAAGCAGACGAGCATGTTCGGCGGCACACAATCACAGAGTATTTACAGACACAGTGTGTAGACAGAAAAGGGAGAACAAACACATTTTGGCTTAAAAACTAACGATAAGGTGAAGTTATAACACTGAAACGCCCTCAGGAAGAGGTGCTTTAAGACATGGCTAGCTAGCTAGCGGCTAACATCCAGCCACCGTCGGCAGTGTTGTAGCTACTTTGAAATCACTAATCCTCGCCTCCATGGCGACAAATAAAGTACGTTTCTTACAAGTATCATCCCTGATGGACGAGGAATAGCTAAACATGTTTCACTACACACCGTAGCTCACCGGCATCAAAATGTAAACAAACGCCATTGATGGATCTACCCCTGACATCCACTGTAATGATATCAAGTACTATTCAATACTACTATGATTACGTCAATATTTTTTGGCATCACATCTACTTTCGTTTTTTTTTAAATGTATATTATGTAGCACTTGGCTTCACTGTAAACACGGTGGGAGACGAGGAAAGACTGGTGTGTTGTTTACTTTTATGTTAATAAGATTTAGAGCTGCAACTAACAACTAATTTGATAATCGATTAATCTGTCGATAATTACTTTGATTAATCGATTAATAATTGGCCCCCTCCCTACTTCGTGGTTGTTATACGCACTTGCTCACAAGATGGTAGATCGTACCACCAGATGGCCAGAAGCAGTTCCTCTTTCCTCCACTGCCTCTGTAGACGTTGCACGTACGTTTCTGTCAGCCTGGGTCGCGCGTTTTGGCACACCGTCCGATATCACCTCGGACAGGGGATCCCTGTGTCGGAGCTTTGGTCAGCGTTGGCGCAGTCCTTGGGTGTGCAGGTGCACCGTACTACAGCCTACCAACCCCAAGCTAACGGCTTATGTGAACGTTTTCACCGGTCACTTAAGGCGGCTTTGCGTGCGGCGCTCGTTGATAGCCATTGGGTTGACCGTTTACCTTGGGTTATGCTCGGGTTGCGCGCAGCCCCTAAAGAGGATCTCGCAGCGGCCCCCGCTGAATTGGTGTTCGGGCGGCCATTTCGCGTTCCAGGGGAATTTTTACCTGAGGGTTGCACCCCGCGACCTTTTCCCTTTTTGTCGAGGGGGTCCTTAGCTCCTGGCCCGGTCCATCACTGTTTCCCTAAGTTGTTTGTGTCGTCGGAGCTTAAGTCTGCCCGTTTTGTCTTCGTTCGCCACGACGCCCACCGTTCACCCCTCCAACCCCCTTACGATGGCCCATTTAGGGTGCTGGAAAGCGGTCCTAAAAACTTTGCACTGGATATGGGCGGGCGCAGGGAATGCGTTTCTCTGGACAGGTTTAAACCGGCGCATTGTGTTGTGGGTGAAGAACTACAGCCAAGCCAAGTCCCCCGCCGAGGTCACCCCCCAAAATCTGTTCGGGTTGAATGTCCTTCGCCTCCCCCGGACCCTGATATTTGTTCTGCTCCACAAGGCACACCCGCTCTTTCGCGGGATGGACATTGTAGCCGTTACGGCAGGCGAGTGAGGCCCCCTGAAAGGACCATGCTCACACTCAGCAGAATGGGTGTGGTTTTATGTGCCTTCTTGGGCACACTATTAAAGTGCATATTGTGTTTTCATTGTTTAGTTTTATGTTGGCAGTCTTACAATAAAGACCTCAAAGAAACTACGCTGTGTTTCTTGCATTTGCCACAAGGGTACATTAAACATATGTTTCTTATTGAAAGTTTGTCCTTAAATAAAATAGTGAACATACAAGAGAACTTGACTTTTAGTAGTAAGTAAGCAAACATTTATTAATTTAGCTGTTGACGTATGCAGTAAAATATTGTGTCATTTTCCATTCTATTATTTTGTCAAAATTATGAAAGACAAGTGGTAGAAAATGGATTATTAATCTACTTGTTCATTTACTGTTAATATCTGCTTACTTTCTCTCTTAACATGTTCTACGGCATGGCGAAGTTGGTAGAGTGGCCGTGCCAGTAATCGGAGGGTTGCTGGTTACTGGGGTTCAATCCCCACCTTCTACCATCCTAGTCACGTCCGTTGTGTCCTTGGGCAAGACACTTCACCCCTTGCTCCTGATGGCTGCTGGTTAGCGCCTTGCATGGCAGCTCCCGCCATCAGTGTGTGAATGTGTGTGTGAATGGGTGAATGTGGAAATACTGTCAAAGCGCTTTGAGTACCTTGAAGGTAGAAAAGCGCTATACAAGTATAACCCATTTATCTACACTTCTGTTAAAATGTAATAATCACTTATTCTTCTGTTGTTTGATACTTTACATTAGTTTTGGATGATACCATACATTTGGGTATCAATCTGATACCAAGTCGTTACAGGATCATACATTGGTCATATTCAAAGTCCTCATGTATTCAGGGACGTATTTCCTGAGTTTATAAACATAATATAATTTTTTTTTAAACGAAAGAAGATGTTGTGATGCCAAAAAATATCGACGTAATCATAGTAGTATCGACTAGATACGCTACTGTACTTGGTATCATTACAGTGGATGTTAGATGTAGATCCACCAAAGGCTTTTGTTTACATTTTGACGCTACGGTGTGTAGTGAAACATGTTTAGCTATTCCTCGTCCTGCAGGGATGATACTTGTGAGAAACTTACTTTATTTGTCGCCATGGAGGTGAGGATTAGTGATTTAGAAGTAGCTAAAATACTGCCGACTGGAGCTGGGGCTATAAAAAATATGTGGTGCTGTTTGATTTTACGTGAGTCGTTACCTATAAAAGTACCAAATTCAGTACCATTTCCTAGGGGTAATGCATATAGAACATGGAAAGAACAGAGCACATTTGAATACATGAAACAAAAATAAAATACACACGTACGATGGCTTCCACCCGAAGTCCCTGCAAATAGAGAATAGATATAAAGAATAAACTCAAGGCTAATTGATGCATGAATGATGCTCCCCAATCAATACTCACTTCTACTCTGACCTTTACTCAAGATTCCTGGGTGCATCCCCATTGAGGTCCGTCTTGACAGCGGTGGAGTGTCCTCGCTGGGCTTATGCAGCACTTCAGTGGTCTCCTCAGATGGCTTGGTGACCACCATGGATGTGAGCGGCGTCACAAAGCCGTACTTGAGCGACAGCCGCAACGCCTCCGACTTCACTTTCTCCTTCTCAACTCCGCTCAATTGCAGCCTGTGGATTTTTGAAAACAGCATAACGTTAATTACGTTAGTAATAAATAGCGTTGGGGATGGTCTAACACAGGGGTGTCAAACTCATTTGAGATCGGGGGGCAACATGGAGAAAAATCTACTCCCAAGTGGTAAAAATCACGGCACGATAACTTAAAAATAAAGACAACTTCAGATTGTTTTCTTTGTTTAAAAATAGAACAAGCACATTCTGAAAATATACAAATCATAATGTTGTTGTGTTTTTTTTAAACTTACATGTTGCGGTTAATAGTATTCTATCTTTATTTGTCGTTATTTATACTTTCTGAATAAATTATGTCATAATGTTCATCAGTCAACTCATTGGTGTTAATTTTCAATCAATCAAGATAAAACAATTTTACAATCAAATTACAGTATGTTATTTATGTAGTTTGCTCATTTACCTCGACTGGTGCACTAACAGCATGTGGTTTATTTTTTTTAACATATGTAGCATAAGCTACAAAGTTATTACTATTGCGACATCTAGTGGACACATTTAGAACAGCAGTTTCTTTCATTCAAAAATTTCAGCTCATTTTTATACTTACCAAACTCATCCCGGGGGCGGATAAAACCTGGCTGTTCGTTTGACACCCCTGGTCTAACACAATCCATCAAAGTGTCTTATCCTCCTCCTGCACCTAAAACTTGCCTAACAACAAGTGCTAAAGTGCAAACACGTACTTACTTTTTAGCAGAATTAGTAACAATAAATGTGCAATACTTGGACAGCGTATGGAGAGTAAACAAGAGTGTTAAACAATAGCCTAGAATATCATTATTAGTCAATTAATGAAGCAAGGAACCATCTTTGGTAACTTAAATGGGTGCTACACGCCTCACTGTGAGACAGTAGAACTATATCATTTTACCAACCAATCAGTGAACAGACGTTGACCATAAATGATGTCGGTGGTGCCCCTTTTAGTTAAAATATTATGTAAAACATGCTAGCATACTTGTACTGTACTTTCACAATATTATGTCACTCGACATCCATTGCTTTCGGTCTCCCCTAGAGAGGGGGGGTTAGCCACAAATGTGGTCCTCTCCAAGGTTTCTCATAGTCATTCACATCGACATCCCTTATGTGGGCTCTGTACCGAGGATGTCGTTGTGGCTTGTGCAGCCCTTTGAGACTTTTGTGATTTAGGGCTATATAAATAAACATTGATTGATTGATTGATAATACAAGTATGCTTAAAGTCTTATAATAATAAATCAAAGACTTTTGGACAAATGGTTGCTACAGTAAGTCCCATTTTGTTTGATGGCAGCCATGTTTTTCAGCCAATCTCACTCAAATTCTACACACAGGTGCTTTCCAGTCCCTAAAAGATACATTACATAATTTCACAGTAATTTGTCTCAACACCTAAAGTTACTGTGGGTGTTTTGCAGAGCTGTGGGAGAAATTTCAAGCCAAGAAAAATTATAGCACAGGCAACACAAATGTTCATCTTGTTTGTTTGCATTGGTTCAGTAGAAGTGCGTCCTCATTTTACAATTTAACTGTACATTGTTCCCTGTCCATAGAGAGAATATTTGTATTTATTTTCGATCCCTGCAACGTGGTCCAAAAGTTATGTGCCTCCTAAGGCTTCTGGCACAGAATGTAAGCCAGTGGTGTCAAACGTACGGCCCGCGGGCCTGATCAGGTTTTATCTGGCCCGCGGGATGAGTTTACTAAGTATAAAAATGAGCCAAAATTTTTGAATGAAAGAAACTGCTGTTCTAAATGTGTCCACTAGATGTCGCAATAGCAATTCTTTGTATCTTTGTTTTTACATATGTAAAAAAAAAAAAAAAAACACATGATGTTAGTGCACCAGTCCAAGAAAATGAGCAAACTACATAAATAACATACTGTAATTTGATTTTGATATTATTTTTTTCACATAATTTATTCAGAAAGTATAAATAACGACAAATAAAGATAGAATACTATTAACCGCAACGTGTAAGTGTAAAAAAACCCAAACAATAACATTGTGATTTGTAAATTTTCAGAATGTGCTTGTTCTATTTTTAAACAAAGAAAACAAACTAAAGTTGTCTTTATTTTTAAGTTATCGTGCCATGATTTTACCAGTCCGGCCCACTTGGGAGTAGACTTTTCTCCATGTGGCCCCCGATCTAAAATGTGTTTGACACCCCTGATGTAAGCCCCAGAGGATGCTGCTGACCTTTGGAGAAAAGGTGAACCACCTAATTGCTGTGCTAAAAGAAGGTTGCTTAGCTACAAGCTACTATCTACTAGCTGCCATTACAAGGTTAATACATTCTTGATTCCGGCATAAAGAAGGAATTAGATAATATAAAGACAACGGCAACAGTGTCTATTTAACAATTCTCCATAACTTTGTTTCTCACTTTGGTTGCCGCCGTCATTATCACCTGCAGCTAATTCTCAATTGTTAGTACAAATATCTTATACATTACAATTACATAAGAGTGAAGAAAAAAAGGATGTGAACTCACGATTACATTTTTGCAATATATTTTTTGGTATATACATTACAATAGGGATGTGTTAATAACCCAGGACCTTCTTATTGTAAAGCACCGGCACTAACCCATGTTCCACCGTGCTGCCCATATCACGTTTATCGTGACCAAAATTATCACGGTTATCATTATTATTGCGGCATTGTTGAATGTGCTCACAAAGTAATTTTACCAGTGACGTGCGGTGAGGTTGATGGCTGGTGAGGCACTGACTTCATCACAGTCAGATTTACAAACATATGAACCCTAAAGAGTATCTTATTCACCATTTGATTGGCAGCAGTTAACGGGTTATGTTTAAAAGCTCATACCAGCAGTCTTCCCTGCTTGGCACTCAGCATCAACGGTTGGAATTGGGGGTTAAATCACCAAAAATGATTCGCGGGCGCGGCGCCGCTGCTGCCCACTGCTCCCCTCACCTCCCAGGGGGTGATCAAGGGGATGGGTCAAATGCAGAGGACAAATTTCACCACACCTAGTGTGTGTGACAATCATTGGTACTTTAACTTAACTTTAACTTTACACATACAAACTGTAGCACATAAAAAAGCACATTTAATTTAAAAAAACGTTATTATGGTCTTACCTTTACCTATAAATGAAGTCCATGCGCAGCTCCTTTTGAACAAAAGCATCGATAACTTGTTTATAGAAGTCTTCCTTATCTTTCTTCAGTTTTAAAAGTCTCTCTGTCTCGATTGAGATCTTCCTTTTAGTATTACCTCCTGCTTCGATTGAAAGTCCAGTTTAGAAAACTGTTTTATTTTAGATATGTAATCCTCCATGTTAAAAGTTCAGGCGAGAGGAAAAAATAAACGATCGCTGCTAACTGTTGCTACTTGCTGTCACTTCTTCTTCAGCCGAGTAGTCGCAAGAATGATCTCTGGGATCAGTACCGCCCTCTACCACCAGGAGGCGGGATTACTGCGAGCCTCACACAGTGCGTCTTCGCAGCGGTTTTATGATTGCTCAGCACAAGAAATACGTTACACACATACAGTTGTTGACAAAATACACTGCACATTATATACCTCAGCTAACTAAACTATGGAAATGTATAATATAATTAATATAGCAATACGGTCTCACTGCACAGCAGGCCAGCAGTTAGCCGAGTCATTGCGCAATCCATGGTGAGGCTCAACTCAGTGACGTGCCTCAACTGGCTGCTGACTCACCGCAAGTCTCTTCTCAGTATTTGAACGGCAAATGTGAAAACTCAGCAATTTTGAATAAAAATAATCTAAAACTGGTGAAGTTAAATGGAAAATAACTTTATAGTATAATCACTGGATACATATAACAATTTAGTTTTTTTTTTTTCTTTTTACTTTGTTTTTCTTTCCATGATGGCACGTGAGGCCCCGCCTCACCTGCCTCCCCTGACTGCACGTCACCGAATTTTAAACATACACACACTGAATTCTTTTGACCATGTTTTTTTTTTTCATTAACTAAAATAAATAGACACTGTTTTACATGTTTTGTGTTTTTTAGACTTGTTTTAGTCTTAGTATTTTATCTGTTTTAATCTGTGACGGGCCGTGCGTTTACCACCTAGATTAAGATTACCTCTCAAAATACCATCATTGATGTCACCACATGAACATTGCTGGAGAAATACTATACAGAAACACATTTACGCACTACTGGGCAGTGTACATAACGGGTTATTTTCTGGCGCATTTAAAAATCAATGAACTCTCATCAGCAATTAAAACATATCTTATGTTGTACTGTCAAAATTAAAATTGCAAAAAACATATTAAACGTGAAAAAAATAAAGAAATAACATATCTGAACTTACAATCTGTAGAAACCATTCGAGCTTCCGGGGTTGGCTGACATGGTCTCACAAGATGTAGTTTATCTTTAAATATCCTTCTTGAAAATGGCCTTGCAAATATATGAGCTGTCTTGTCTAATCATAAAAGATGCAGACGAGGCGTGTTGGCTGACTTCTTAAAGCTTACTCCACAAGGTGCTCATCACAAACATCCCATCCATCCATCCATCCATCTTCTTCCGCTTATCCGAGGTCGGGTCGCGGGGGCAGCAGCCTAAGCAGGGAAGCCCAGACTTCCCTCTCCCCAGCCACTTCGTCCAGCTCCTCCCGGGGGATCCCGAGGCGTTCCCAGGCCAGCCGGGAGACATAGTCTTCCCAACGTGTCCTGGGTCTTCCTCGTGGCCTCCTACCGGTCGGACATGCCCTAAACACCTCCTTAGGGAGGCGCTCGGGTGGCATCCTGACCAGATGCCCGAACCACCTCATCTGGCTCCTCTCGATGTGGAGGAGCAGCGGCTTTACTTTGAGCTCCCCCCGGATGACAGAGCTTCTCACCCTATCTCTAAGGGAGAGCCCCGCCACCCGGCGGAAGAAACTCATTTCGGCCGCTTGTACCCGTGATCTTGTCCTTTCGGTCATAACCCAAAGCTCATGACCATAGGTGAGAATGGGAACGTAGATCGACCGGTAAATTGAGAGCTTTGCCTTCCGGCTCAGCTCCTTCTTCACCACAACGGATCGATACAGCGTCCGCATTACTGAAGACGCCGCACCGATCCGCCTGTCGATGTCACGATCCACTCTTCCCTCACTCGTGAACAAGATTCCGAGGTACTTGAACTCCTCCACTTGGGGCAAGATCTCCTCCCCAACCCGGAGATGGCACTCCACCCTTTTCCGGGCGAGAACCATGGACTCGGACTTGGAGGTGCTGATTCTCATCCCAGTCGCTTCACACTCAGCTGCGAACCGATCCAGTGAGAGCTGAAGATCCTGGCCAGATGAAGCCATCAGGACCAAATCATCTGCAAAAAGCAGAGACCTAATCCTGCAGCCACCAAACCAGATCCCCTCAACGCCTTGACTGCGCCTAGAAATTCTGTCCATAAAAGTTATGAACAGAATCGGTGACAAAGGGCAGCCTTGGCGGAGTCCAACCCTCACCGGAAACGTGTCCGACTTACTGCCGGCAATGCGAACCAAGCTCTGACACTGATCATACAGGGAGCGGACCGCCACAATCAGACAGTCCGAAACCCCATACTCTCTGAGCACTCCCCACAGGACTTCCCGAGGGACACGGTCGAATGCCTTCTCCAAGTCCACAAAGCACATGTAGACTGGTTGGGCAAACTCCCATGCACCCTCAAGGACCCTGCCGAGAGTATAGAGCTGGTCCACAGTTCCACGACCAGGACGAAAACCACACTGTTCCTCCTGAATCCAAGGTTCGACTATCCGGCGTAGCCTCCTCTCCAGTACACCTGAATAGACCTTACCGGGAAGACTGAGGAGTGTGATCCCACGATAGTTAGAACACACCCTCCGGTTCCCCTTTTTAAAGAGAGGAACCACCACCCCGGTCTGCCAATCCAGAGGTACTGCCCCCGATGTCCACGCGATGCTGCAGAGTCTTGTCAACCAAGACAGCCCTACAGCATCCAGAGCCTTAAGGAACTCCGGGCGGATCTCATCCACCCCCGGGGCCTTGCCACCGAGGAGCTTTTTAACTACCTCAGCAACCTCAGCCCCGGAAATAGGAGAGCCCACCACAGATTCCCCAGGCACTGCTTCCTCATAGGAAGACGTGTTGGTGGGATTGAGGAGGTCTTCGAAGTATTCCCTCCACCGATCCACAACTTCCGCAGTCGAGGTCAGCAGAACACCATCCGCACCATACACGGTGTTGGTAGTGCACTGCTTCCCCTTCCTGAGGCGGCGGATGGTGGTCCAGAATCGCTTCGAAGCCGTCCGGAAGTCGTTTTTCATGGCTTCCCCGAACTCCTCCCATGTCCGAGTTTTTGCCTCCGCGACCGCTGAAGCCGCACACCGCTTGGCCTGTCGGTACCTGTCCGCTGCCTCAGGAGTCCCATGAGCCAAAAGAACCCGATAGGACTCCTTCTTCAGCTTGACGGCATCCCTCACCGCCGGTGTCCACCAACGGGTTCTAGGATTACCGCCACGACAGGCACCAACTACCTTGCGGCCACAGCTCCAATCAGCCGCCTCGACAATAGAGGTGCGGAACATGGTCCACTCGGACTCAATGTCCAGCACCTCCCTTGTGACATGTTCAAAGTTCTTCCGGAGGTGGGAATTGAAACTCTCTCTGACAGGAGACTCTGCCAGACGTTCCCAGCAAACCCTCACAATGCGTTTGGGCCTGCCAGGTCTGTCCGGCATCCTCCCCCACCATCGCAGCCAACTCACCACCAGGTGGTGATCGGTAGAAAGCTCCGCCCCTCTCTTCACCCGAGTGTCCAAAACATGAGGCCGCAAATCCGATGACACAACTACAAAGTCGATCATAGAACTGCGGCCTAGGGTGTCCTGGTGCCAAGTGCACATATGGACACCCTTATGCTTGAACATGGTGTTCGTTATGGACAATCCGTGACGGGCACAAAAGTCCAATAACAAAACACCACTCGGGTTCAGATCCGGGCGGCCATTCTTCCCAATCACGCCTCTCCAGGTTTCACTGTCGTTGCCAATATGAGCGTTGAAGTCCCCCAGTAGAACGAGGGAATCACCCGGGGGAGCACTCTCAAGTACTCCCTCGAGTGAATCCAAAAAGGGTGGGTACTCTGAGCTGCTGTTTGGCGCGTAAGCGCAAACAACAGTCAGGACCCGTCCCCCCACCCGAAGGCGGAGGGAAGCTACCCTCTCGTCCACCGGGTTGAACTCCAACATGCAGGCTCTGAGCCGGGGGGCAACAAGAATTTCCACCCCAGCCCGTCGCCTCTCACTGCTGGCAACGCCAGAGTGGAAGAGAGTCCAGCCCCTCTCGAGAGAACTGGTTCCAGAGCCCTTGCTGTGCGTCGAGGTGAGTCCGACTATATCCAACCGGAACTTCTCTACCTCGCGCACTAGCTCAGGCTCCTTCCCCCCCAGCGAGGTGACGTTCCACGTCCCAAGAGCTAGCTTCTGTAGCCGAGGATCGGACCGCCAAGTGCCCTGCCTTCGGCTACCGCCCAGCTCACATTGCACCCGACCTCTATGGCCCCTGCTATGGGTGGTGAGCCCATTGGAGGGGGGACCCACGTTGCCTCTTCGGGCTGTGCTTGGCCGGGCCCCATGGGGACAGGCCCGGCCACCAGGCGCTCGCCATCGTGCCCCAACTCCGGGCCTGGCTCCGGAGGGGGGCCCCGGTGACCCGCGTCCGGGCGAGGGAAATCTGAGTCTCGGTTCTTGCATTTCCATAGAAGTCTTCGAGCTGCTCTTTGTCTGATCCCTCACCTAGGACCTGTTTGTCTTGGGAGACCCTACCAGGGGGCATGGAAGCCCCCGGACAACATAGCTCCTAGGATCATTGGGACACGCAAACTCCTCTACCACGTTAAGGTGGCAGCTCAGAGAGGAGCACAAACATCCCGCTGCTGGCTAAGCGTGGCTACTGCGCATGCTCTGCACTACTGTGGCATGCTGGGTAATGTACTTCTTGTGTTACCTAGTTCATAACATCACTATATATCTGCCTGAGGCCATATAGAAGGCCTTACTGACAACAACTCGTGATCTGATTGGCTATCGCAACTGTCTGTCAACTGTATGCCCCGTTCACTTACAGTGCACAGACGCCAGCATTGTTAATTTTGAAAGCTTCGAGCAGATTTGGTACAGCATGGCAACAAAGGCTAGCTGAATTCTGATTGGATAAAAACTCTATAAACTAAAAACAACAGTGCTGGAAGGAGCATAATATGACATGAAGAGAATATGAATACTTTTAGATATTTAGGAAAAGTAAATTAATAATTACTTTTATCTTTAATTATGATCATGATATCTGGTTACAAACCCCGTTTCCATATGAGTTGGGAAATTGTGTTAGATGTATATATAAACGGAATACAATGATTTGCAAATCATTTTCAACCCATATTCAGTTGAATATGCTACAAAGACAACATATTTGATGTTCAAACTGATAAACATTTTTTTTTTTGCAAATAATCATTAACTTTAGAATTTGATGCCAGCAACAGGTGACAAAGAAGTTGGGAAAGGTGGCAATAAATACTGATAAAGTTGAGGAATGCTCATCAAACACTTATTTGGAACATCCCACAGGTGAACAGGCAAATTGGGAACAGGTGGGTGCCATGATTGGGTGTAAAAGTAGATTCCATGAAATGCTCAGTCATTCACAAACAAGGATGGGGCGAGGGTCACCACTTTGTCAACAAATGCGTGAGCAAATTGTTGAACAGTTTAAGAAAAACCTTTCTCAACCAGCTATTGCAAGGAATTTAGGGATTTCACCATCTACGGTCCGTAATATCTTCAAAGGGGTTCAGAGAATCTGGAGAAATCACTGCACGTAAGCAGCTAAGCCATCAGACATCAGTGTGTAAAGGATATCACCACATTGGCTCAGGAACACTTCAGAAACCCACTGTCAGTAGCTACAGTTGGTCGCTACATCTGTAAGTGCAAGTTAAAACTCTCCTATGCAAGGCGAAAACCGTTTATCAACAACACCCAGAAACGTTGTCGGCTTCGCTGGGCCTGAGCTCATCGTAGATGGACTGATACAAAGTGGAAAAGTGTTCTGTGGTCTGACGAGTCCACATTTCAAATTGTTTTTGGAAACTGTGGACGTCGTGTCCTCCGGACCAAAGAGGAAAAGAACCATCCGGATTGTTATAGGCGCAAAGTTGAAAAGCCAGCATCTGTGATGGTATGGGGGTGTATTAGTGCCCAAGACATGGGTAACTTACACATCTGTTAGGCGCCATTAATGCTGAAAGGTACATACAGGTTTTGGAGCAACATATGTTGCCATCCAAGCAATGTTACCTTGGACGCCCCTGCTTATTTCAGCAAGACAATGCCAAGCCACGTGTTACATGAACGTGGCTTCATAGTAAAAGAGTGCGGATACTAGACTGGCCTGCCTGTAGTCCAGACCTGTCTCCCATTGAAAATGTGTGGCGCATTATGAAGCCTAAAATACCACAACGGAGACCCCCGGACTGTTGAACAACTTAAGCTGTACATCAAGCAAGAATGGGAAAGAATTCCACCTGAGAAGCTTAAAAAATGTGTCTCCTCAGTTCCCCAAACGTTTACTGAGTGTTGTTAAAAGGAAAGGCCATGTAACACAGTGGTGAACATGCCCTTTCCCAACTACTTTGGCACGTGTTGCAGCCATGAAATTCTAAGTTAATTATTATTTGCAAAAAAAAAAAAAAAAAGTTTATGAGTTTGAACATCAAATATCTTGTCTTTGTAGTGCATTCAATTGAATATGGGTTGAAAATGATTCGCAAATCATTGTATTCCGTTTATATTTACATCCAACACAGTTTCCCAACTCATATGGAAACGGGGTTTGTATATTAGGCCAGCAGAGAAGGCCTTGCTGGCCCTGATGGCACACCACTGGTTTTAATGGCTAAACTTTTATTGTTTTAAATATTGCTTTGTACTGTAGCACTCTATGATTAATTTAAATGAAACGTCTGCAGCAAATAAGATCTATGATTAGTTTATTTTTTTAGCTAGGGTTGCGTAGTCTTACTCTGTTCAGCAGTCCTTTAACGTACCGTAAAAAAACACCTTTTCACATATTCTTCGATCATCTGTTCTAAGAGAGCACAACTTGCAGGTTCAATGTGCACAATTGAAAATCTTAGTTGCTCAGACAGTAATGTGTTTATATACGGTTAGGTTGAGGTATGTCGTTTCTTCGGGAAAGACGTTGATGACTCTTGTTTTCATGTTAGCATTTATTCTAGCGAGTTGGCGCCAGTCAGTCCGTGAGTTTATTTAAGTGCAGTTATCGATCACGTTTTTTTCAACATTTTATTTTCGAACGATAATACTAGTCAACAGAAGTTTTACTGCGGTTTTTAAAAAAAAAAGTTTATCGTTACATTCCTAAACACTTAGGCATGGAGACTGTTTCTACAAACAATTGTGAAAGAATGGGCCGCTCTCAGTGATTTCCAGCGTGGAACTGTCATAGGATTCCACCTGTGCAACAAATCCAGTTGTGAAATTTCCTTGCTCCTAAATATTCCAAAGTCAACTTTATTATAAGAAAAGTGAAGAGTTTGGGAACAACAGCAAATCAGCCACCAAGTGGTAGGCCACGTAAACTGACATAGAGGGGTCAGCGGATGCTGAAGCGCATAGTGCAAAGACTTTCTGCACAGTCAGTTACTACAGAGCTCCAAACTTCATGTGACCTTCCAATTAGCCCACGTACAGTACGCAGAGAGCTTCATGGAAGTCCAATGCAAAGCGTCGGATGCAGTGGTGTAAAGCACATCGCCACTGCACTTTAGAGCAGTGGCGACGCGTTCTCTGGAGTGATGAGTCACGCTTTTCCATCTGGCAATCTGATGGACCAGTCTGGGTTTGGAGGTTGCCAGGAGATTGATACATTTCGGACTGCATTGTGCAGAGTGTGAAATTTGGTGGAGGAGGAATTATGGTTTGGGGTTGGTTTTTCAGGAGTTGGGCTTGGCCCCTTAGTTCCAGTGAAAGGAACTTTGAATGCTCCAGGATACAAAAACATTTTGGACAATTCCATGGGATGGCACTTCAAGGTCATATGTGAGTAAAGGCAGGTGGCCAAATACTTTTGGCAATATAGTGTACTTATAAAATGACCAAGCCAAAATGATCTACCTACTACAAAAATGCAAAACGTATATTTATTTATGAACATATTGAGAATTATTTATATGTACAATGTATGTTAATGTACCTTGCAAAACCGAATGAGTCCATATTGCACAACACAAATAATGACGTAACTTTTTGGTCGTTACCTTACACTGATGACTTGCACTGGATGGAATGAAATGACTCACGCGGAACGATGCTTCGTTGCCGGCTTTCGCTTTCGAACTTAGCTGTGACAAAAACGACTGCTGCCCGGACGACTTTTCACCTTTCTCCTCCTCAGCTCGCTTGTCGGTGGGAAGTCGGTGTCGTAATTTTTATGAACAGTCCGAAAATGCCGCTCCACATTTCCCTTCTCTGGTAGTGCAACGATAGTCTGACAGATGAGGCATATGCACTTCGACGCACATCGTGGGGAAAAAAAACTCCCATTCCCAGTATGAAAGTGATACGTTTTTGGCTTTTTGCTTGGTCCAGCTCCTCCACTCATTTTTATAGCCTTTCTTAAGTTCAGAGAAATAAAACAAAGACTATGAAATGGAGACTAACTTGGTTACTGGCTAGCCGACTAGATAGTTTTGTTTTATGTGGTTTGCGCATGCGCAGTCAGTGGTGTGCCGTCAGGGCTGATGCTGAAGTCTGATTGATTGATTGGTTTTGATTGAAACTGTTATTAGTAGATTGCACAGTACAGCACATATTCCGTACAATTGACCACAAAATGGTAACACCCGAATATGTTTTTCAACTTGTTTAAGTTGGGGTCGAAGTTAATCAATTCATGGTACAAATATATACTATCAGCATAATACAGTCAAGTTGTGATTTGACTGTACATACAGTCCTATTGTTTTTAATGTCATGTGATCTACTCACAGTCGATCGCGATCGACGTATTGTGCACCCCTAATCAATAACATCCATACTTTTGCATACTACTCCTAACACGAGGGAACACTTTATTCTAAACAGAAGACCAAATACATTTTTAGGCTTCATGTATTAATAATAATGGAGTTCCCCTAAGAAATATAAAAAGTCATGAATGTCGAATAAAATGAACATGTTACCCGTGCACTAAGTAGTCTACTTTGCAGGGGATTATGGAATTATGCACATTCAATCTGCATTGTATTTGTCTTTTCCCTAAGATTATGTTGCAAGCTTTTTAAAACTATATGCAAATTGTATATTCTAATGTTTATTCCTTGTTGTTCTTTATTATTTATTATTACTCACTCTTTGTCCAGGAGCTGTTTGACAGTCAGGTAGGCCCAAACCCTCTGAAGGTTGCTGTCATCCGTGGACTCTGTGGTTCCATTGGCGTCCGAAAAGACAATACTGGCGTTCCTCTGCAGAGTCCAAAAGTTAGCGAAAGTCAGTCACAGAACACCAAAGCTGACGTGCAGCGTGTCAGAGGGACGCTTACAGAGATGGCCACAACTTGTGGAACGAAGGTTTCGACGTCGTTGTCAGTGATCTGACCGGCCACCACGATCTCAGAACCATTGTAATACTGGCTGAATTTAGTCTGGGTCAGATTGGCGCTGCTGGAGTAGCTCATCGTCACGTTGGTCAACAGGGGATTGGCCACCTCGTCGTAGAATCCCTGTTGAGTATTGAATGCTGCATAAAAGCTGTTTTAACAAAATTAAGTTACCAGTGTACGATAACAAAACAAAAGCAATTATTAGCTCCCATTTAAATCATTTGGGTTTTTCCCTCAAAGCCTTCCTGTATCCAGAGACTTACTCTCTGAGTTTGTAAACATTTACTAAAAACACACAAAAAAATGATTTTGTTAAAATAGGAACAAGAAAATAAAAATATCGGTCTAATAATTTTAGTATCATTTATGTACTGATTTTATAATAGGTATCAATAGTATCGACATTTGGCTCGATCACTCCTACTATACATTGCAGCTTTAGCAGTTAGCTTCTTGCGTCATCCTGCCTGGTGTGCAGGGCCGGCCCGTGGCATAGGCCGTATAGGCAAATGCTAAGGGCGCCGTCCATCAGGGGGCGCCACGCCAGTGCCACAAATGTTGGAGAAAAAAAAAAAAAAAAAGTTGATACTATTATTTCTAAATACAAAAAATAATCCCACGTTAATTAAAATGCAAAGTAAAGCCTATTTAATAGAAATATTATTTATTACAACATTACGCCCCCTCACCCCCGCACGGTGCGCCCCCTCCCTTCCCGTATCATGACTCTTTTTGGACGTCACCACATCAAAAAATCAACACAAGATGTCAAAACGGCCAAAACTGTCAGGTGCCCAGGGAAGAAAAAAGAGAAAAGAAGAGGAGGAGAAACAAGAAAAGATAGAGGTAGCAGGTATGCCTACATTAAATTATTTGTCTGTTACAGAATGTGATAGTAACCTGGCTTTTTAGCATTAAGCTAATGTTACATGATTCGGCAATTGCTAATCAATAAATAGCTAGTTCTGTTTTAACGTCGGGTTAATATTGTGGAGGGGGCTAAATTGTTATGGAAAATAATAATGTAACGTTAGGTAATTACAGTACTCCCACCTTACATTCCTCAGGGACATTTGTATTAGATCTTTTAAGCAGGTGTTTTTTGTTTACATTGTTATTGCCTTCTGGTTAGCTAATGTTTGCCCTGCAGGTAATAGTCACTTTTCCACCCCTTTATATATTAGGTATAGTTGTAAGCAGAGCCGGCCCAAGGCATAAGCGTACTAAGCGCTTGCTTAGGGCCCCGCGGCCACCAGGGGGCCCCCAAAAGCAATTAACAAAAAATTTCTTATTTTTTATTTTTTGCATGTATGAGTCTGACTGATGATTTCTAAATGATCAAAGATATATTATTGTACAAAAACACAATTTTAGGTCAACAGAGTGCTGCTGCTGATCTAGGCCTAGTGATTCTTCCTGCCTCTCTTTAAATGTAAAGCTGCCTCTGCTGCACCTGTGACGTTTGCCGCCTGCCGTGCAATGCCAGTGCGCACTGGGCATCAAAAGCGCAGATAGAGGCAAAACAATGTCACAAAAAAGGACATATCCTTCAGGTGCAGAAAAAAGGAAGAAGAAGAAAGTGGAAGAGGAGAAAAAATGCCATGATAAAGGTATGTTTGCATGACTTGGTAATAAAAAGTTTATCAAAGAGATTTGTAGCTGTAATTAGCTTTAGCTAGGTGACGTTAGCTAGCTAGCGCGGTGCTAGCAATATGTTTTTAGCATCAGGTTACTAGTGAGATATGTTGTTTGCACAAATTGTTTGCAGCAGAGCACGGTAATTTATGTGAGTAAAATAAACATTATTTTTTACATCAACTCATAAGTTATGTGAAACTTCCCCAGGAGCATTGTTAAAATACTTTGGAGGCACAGAATCAGCCCAGAGCCAGTCTACATCCTCAGGCTCAACTGTGAGTGATGAATCAGGTGAGGAAAAGACTGTCACCATACAGTATACATTTAATTTCTTAGTATAAACATTACACCTGAAGGGAAATTAATATAGTCAAAGTATCTCATTAATATGTGTGCCTATATGTATGTATGTATGTATTTCATATTAGGTCCATCTCCATCCTCTACAGTGCTCTCTCACACACCTCCATCCTCTGTGCCCACTGTCCCCTCCATGTCTGAAACCACAGCTGATTTATCTAGTAAGTTAACTGCAAAACACCCTTTGTAATTGCTCATTGTACTGCAGAACATTCTGAGATTAATAATTATGTCCAACAGTGCAATTTAATGACCTTATAGGTCCTTCTTTTTTAGTCATTGTCTTTCTTTGGTCACTTCCTCAGCAACTTCCACCACAACGTCCCCTTCACACCATGGACCATCATCAGCTCCGCCAGTTGACCCAGCTGAGTGGCCTTCTTTCCTCTCAGATTCAGACAGGACTGAGCAGGTGATCAGAGGACCACTGTCTATTAAGGAGAACTTTTCATTCCCCAAACGACATGATGGCCGAAGTTTTCATTATCATTATACCTACAGACAGCTAGTCAATGGGGAAAAAGTCAAGCGTAGCTGGCTGACTTATTCAAGAAGTAAAGATGCAGTCTATTGCTTTTGCTGCAAATTATTTTCCAAAAAGTCCTTAAAACTGGCAGCCGAGGGACAGCGGGATTGGGTCAACATAGGTGCACTGCTGAAACAGCATGAAAACAGTGAAGATCATTGTAGCAACTTGGTGAAATGGAAGGAATTTGCCTTGCGTCTTTCAAAGGGGAAAACTATTGATGAATTTAACTTCAGTAGACTGCGCTCTCTTTGTACAAAGTAAACATTAAATATGAACAATTAACTAAAAATATAAACTAGTAATTAAAGACTAATATGTACAAGACTGATGAGACAAGATGACACTTTTACTGTAAATACAAAGCTTTATCACTTGGACTGTTCAACCCCAGGCCACTCTTGTAGCTGAATGTTTTCTACATTTTAAGATTAGGAACCATATGTGGCACTCTGGACATCATTCGTTCATTCATTGGTATTATTTATGTTCTTAACTGGGCCATCCCCATATCTTTATAAATGACATGTCATTTGTAAAGACATGCCAGGCTGTCAATAGGATAATGTAAACAACACTGCCAGAGCCGCAATGAGTTTATAGTAGGTGTGTGAATGATCAACAATCAATATTATTGGCAGAAATAGAGGGCCCCAAAATCAAATTTTGCTTAGGGCCCCATGGAGGCTTGGGCCGGCACTGGTTGTAAGTAAAAAAAAAAGGTCAAAGACAAAGCTATTCGGTTTCTTGTGAGTATATACACTTCAATGCCGATGTGGGGGGGCGCCACCTAAAATCTTGCCTAGGGCGCCAGATTGGTTAGGGCCGGGCCTGCTGGTGTGTGTGTTAGTGTGTGTGCATGTGCGTGTGTGTGTGTGTGTGTGTGTGTGTGTGTGTGTGTGTGTGTGTGTGTGTGTGTGTGTGTGTGTGTGTGTGTGTGTGTGTGTGTGTGTGTGTGTGTGTGTGTGCGCGCGTGTTCTGGCAATGCTTACTTATTGGAGACGTACGTCGCTCTGTTTACAAAGTCACTTTAGGGGACCTTTGACGTTATGGGGACAAAAAAACAGGTCCCCTAAAGGGAAATCTTTTTAAATAATAATTAGATCCATTCGGATCCATTCATTGATTACTTTAACAATTCACACCTGGCGCTCCACACGAAGGCAGTGTGAGCGCAGTGCAGGAAGGTGCTCTCCATTTCGGCCGTCGAGACACGGAAACAAGTCGTTTAAATCAAAAGGTAAGCACATCTTTCTTATAAATGGAGGTTATTGACTATCATTTGTAGAAGATTAATGTGTTTATGACCAAGTTAAACCAAAAAATTAGCAGCGAAGCGAACCTTTTCCGACGGATGCATTTAATTAAGAACATGAGCCTTGCTCAAAAAAAAGCTTGTGAATCACTTTGTGAATCACTTTGTGGGTTTTTTTTGGCATTTGGACTGGTTTATAGTCAAAGTAGCTCTAAATTAATGCTAATTGGTTGTCTATAAGGACTTTTAAGAAGTTATATGTATAGTTATGATGGACATTGGAGATTAAGGATATTTTAAAAACCTCACATTGATTTTGTTTCACACATTTTAGATGAAAGACAAATGTACATGGACTTGGACATAAACAGCATAACACCTGATGTCACTGGAACAGCTAGGAATACTGCTCAAGTCAGGAAACAATTGACAACGTAGTTGTTTGTGCTCCCATTAAAAAACACGGAAAAAGAGTTTACAACAAAAGACATTATTGCTTGTATTGCAGTAAGCCTTATGCCAAGCTGGCACGACATCTAGAAAGTTCACACAAAAACAGATTGGAAGTAGCCACAGCTCTTAGCTTTCCAACGAGTTCCATGGAGAGGACACAGCTAGAGAATTTTCGTTACAAAGGGAACTACGCTCACAATGCTGCTATTATGGGGTCAGGTAAGGGTGAACTAGTGCTATTCAAACGACCACCTAAAGAAGCTAAAGGAAATGATTTCATGCACTATGCACATTGCCAAAGACCGTTTACCAGAAAGGTACTGTGGAGACACATGCGAAGTTGTCGCCTCAAACTTTCATCAGTCACCCGAAAACCAGGAAAGAACCGTGTCCAGACCATGTGCACATATATTGGGTCTATGCCTTCAAGTGTATCCAAACAACTGTGGGGATTTATAAGTGTCATGATTCCTGATCCAATCACAGAAATAATAAAAGATGACCATGTCATCACAGATGTTGGGCAGCACCTGTTGAAAAAAAGTGGTATGTCAGCAAAAAATCAACAATGTGTCAGAGAGAAGATGCGGGAATTAGGAAGACTGATTCATAATGCCAGGAGAGTAACTATCTTGAAAAAAATGGAGGATTTTGTGGATCCTAAGAACTACTTGGAGATGGTCAAAGCTGTCAAATGTACTTGTGGCTATGATAGTGACACTAACAAATTCTGCATTCCATCACTGGAAACTAAACTTGGGATTTCCCTGGGTAAAGTCAGCAAACTCTTGAAAGCGCAAGGTTTGATAAACAACAATGAAGATTTGGCAAGGAATGCCACTCAGTTCCAAGATTTCCATCGTGAGAAGTGGAACAAGTTGATCTTTGCAACAGCCCTGAGGAATATAGCCGAAGATAAGTGGAATGTACCAGAACGTATGCCCTTCACTGAGGATGTTCAAAAAATGCATCAGTTTCTCAGTCAAATGCATGGTGAGTGCAGCAGTGCACTATCTGAAAATTCTTCCACAAAGGCCTGATCAGACCTGACAAAAGTATGTTTGACACAGATCATCCTTTTTAACAGACGAAGAGAAGGAGAGGTAGCAGCCATGGCCCTCTTGGCCTTTTTGTCAAGAGACACAACTGATCATCCTGAAGATGTTGATTGGGCTCTCTCTGAAGTGGAAAAAAGGATTGTCATCAGGGGGAAACGAGGCAGACCTGTTCCTATTCTCATGACTCCAAAAATGGTGTGTGCATTAGAACTTCTCGTTAAGTACAGGGAAACTTGTGGGGTTCTCAAAGACAACACTTACCTGTTTGCAAGACCCACAACGATGACACATTTCCGTGGTTCTGACTGCATACGAGACTATGCAAAAGCATGTCATGCAAAGTGTCCTGTGTCCCTTACATCAACGAAACTACGAAAACATGCTGCCACCCTTTCAACTGTGCTAAACATGACAGACAGAGAGATGGACCAGCTGGCCAACTTTCTTGGCCATGTTATTAGAATCCATCGTGAGTTCTATAGACTTCCTAAAAAAAACACTGCAGCTGCCAAAATCAGCAAAGTTTTGATGGCACTCGAGCAAGGTCGATTATCAGAATAGTTTTTTTTGCCATTGTTTGAGAAAGGGTTCACAAACTAGGAATTTTTCTTGGTGCAATCGTGCAACATAAAACACATATAACACAGATTTGGTAATAACAAGAGCTGTAACTGAGCTATCAGATCTTGTTATAGACTTAGAAAGGAATTCAAAGGAGCTACTGTTAGGAGTTATTGTTCATGTGCCTGATGGCCGAGGGGAAAAAACTGTTCAGGTGGCGGGAGGTGTGGGTCTGGATGGACCGTAGTCTCCTGCCAGAGGGGAGAGGGGAGAATAGTTTGTGTCCAGGGTGAGAAGAGTCAGCTGTGATCCGACCCACACGCCTCCTTGTTCTGGAGGAGAGCAGGTCCTGGAGGGATGGGAGTTTGCAGCCAATCACCTTCTCAGCAGCACGTACGATGCGCTGCAGTCGATGCTGATCCTGGACTGTGGCGCCGGGGAACCACACGGTGATGGAGGAGGTGAGGATGGACTCGATGATGGCTGAGTAAAACTGCACCAGCATCTCGGTCGGCACCTTAAGTTTCCTCAGCTGCCGCAGGAAGTACATCCCCTGCTGGGCCTTCTTGATGAGGGAGCTGATGGCCGACTCCCACTTGAGGTCCTGGGTGATAGTGGTGCCTAAAAAACGGAAGGAGTCCACAATGGAGACGGGGGTGGGACAGTCAATCAGGGTGAGGGGGGATGGTGGGGCTGTGACTTTCCTGAAGTCCATGATCATCTCCACTGTTTTCTGGGCGTTCAGCTCTAGGTTGTTGAGGCTGCACTAGGACGCCAGCCGGTCCACCTCTCTCCTGTAGGCGGTCTCATCGCCATCCGAGATGAGCCCGATGAGGGTAGTAGTGTCACCCCCAAACTTGAGCAGCTTTACCGACTGGTGACTGGAGGTGCAGCAGTTTGTATACAGGGAGAAGAGCCAGGGGGAAAGTACACAGCCGTGAGGAGTACCAGTGTTCGTGGTTCGACTGTCCGAGACAATCTTCCCCAGCCGCACGTGCTGTCTTCGGTCTGTCAGGAAGTCATTGATCCAACTGCAGAGGGAGTCGGGCACGCTGAGCTGGTAGAGCTTGTCTCGTAGCAGTCCAGGGAGGATGGTGTTGAAGGCAGAGCTGAAGTCCACAAACAGGATCCTAGCGTAGGTTCCTGGGGAGTCCAGATGCTCCAGGATGAAGTGGAGGGCCAGGTTCACTGCATCATCCAAAGACCTGTTGGCTCCGTAGGCGAACTGCAGTGGGTCCAGGAGAGAGGCGGTGATGTCCTTGAGATGCGGCAGGATCAAGCGCTCAAAGGACTTCATGACCACAGACGTCAGCGCAACCGGCCTGTAGTCATTAAGTCCTGTGATCCGTGCTTTCTTGGGGACAGGGACAATGGTGGAGGTCTTAAAGCAGGACGGCACGTGGCATAGCTCCAGAGAGGTGTTAAAAATGTCAGTGTAGACAGGAGCTAGCTGATCCGCGCAGTGTCTGAGAGTGGAGGGGGAGACACCATCCGGCCCGGGGGCCTTCCGCGTATTCAGCTTCAAGAACTGCCGGCGTACATCCTCCTCTTGGATGGAGAGGGCCTTTAAAGTCTGAGTTGTTATCTGAGTTCCATGGAAAGAACTTGGATGAAATCACAATTGGTCCAAATGGTAAGTTGTCATCTTTGTTGTTTGTTTGGTTTGAACTCAATTATAAGCTTAACATGTTACTGTATGTGTACCACAGAATGTGTTTTGGAAACTGAAGAGGAATATCTCACCAGAGAGGAAGAACACTATCCATGTCCTGCCAATGGTATGTTATGTCAATACTCATTTTTGTGGTTTATTAAATGTTGCCTATGGTAAGCATGACACTGAATGTTTATGACATTTAAACCACAACAGAGGTGGCCTTTCCAACCCCTGATGATGAACACATCCCGCCCCCCAAGAGACTGACACCACTTTCAAAAGACATGGATGCAGCGTCACAACATTGTGCAGTGAGACATTCTTCCAATGGTATGTTGTCATCTTTGTGTTTCCTTTGTCTATACTTTTGTTTCCATCATTGAAGAAGAAGAACCATGATAAACATTCTGAATGTATTCATCCATCCATTCATTCATACTCAAAATAATCTTACTTATCTCATCATATGAAATATAACAACTAAACTCAACTCAATGTATAACTTAATTTCTTAATCTTCTTTTATTTATTCTATTTTCATACACATATTTTGTATGGTCACTTGCAGGTAAAGCTGCCCAGAAAAAGCGACCCTGGACACAGAAAGAGGTGAAGGCTGTCGAGAAGCACATAAAGCGATTCATCCCTTCTGGTATTGTACCAGGAAAGAGTGACTGTTTAAAATGTTTGAGGGCCGAACCGGAAGATCTCCAAAACCGGGAATGGCAAGCATTGAAGTTCTATGTGTACAACCGCATTACGGCCTACAAAAGGAGATTGCAGCTGAAATAGTAGATTAAGAGATAATCAGCAAGACTGGTTAAGTATAACAGTTTTTTTGTTATTTATGTTCAATGTTGTTCAAAATAAAAAGTAAAAATGAAAGTTTAAATTAGTTTTCTTGAAAAGTGAAACATGTGTTATCCTGGCATTAATAGTACTATAATTCTGTATGGTATCCATCCTTAGTTAAAACTAATGTGTGTGTGTGTGTGTGTGTGTGTGTGTGTGTGTGTGTGTGTGTGTGTGTGTGTGTGTGTGTGTGTGTGTGTGTGTGTGTGTGTGTGTGTGTGTGTGTGTGTGTGTGTGTGTGTGTGTGTGTGTGTGTGTGTGTGGCATGCTTAGCCATTCCTTTTCCTCTGGTCCTTCAGTGATATGTATGCAATAATCCCGAGAAGAAACTTAGTTTATTTCCCACCATGGTGGCGAGGATTGGTATCTTAAAAGCAGTGACGTGCAGTCAGGGGAGGCAGGTGAGGCGGGGCCTCACGTGCCATCATGGAAAGAAAAAAAATGTAAAAAAAAATAAAACATTAATTAAATTGTTATATGTATCCAGTGATTATACTATAAACTTTATAGTACAATCACTGGATATATATATATAACAATTTAATTAATGTTTTAGTTTTTAAAGAACTTTATAGTATAAAGTTATTTTCCATTTAACTTCACCAGTTTTAGATTATTTTTATTCAAAATCGCTGAATTTTCACATTTGCCGTTCAAATACTGAGAAGAGACGGTGCGGTGAACAGCAGCCAGTTGAGCCTCACCATGGATTGCGCAATGACTCGGCTAACTGCTGGCCTGCTGTGCAGTGAGACCGTATTGCTATATGAATTATATTATACATTTCCATAGTTCCATATTTCCATAGTTAGCTGAGGTATATAATGTACAGTGTATTTTGTCAACAACTGTACGTGTGTAACGTATTGCTTGTGCTGAGCAATCATAAAACGGCTGCGAAGACACACTCGCAGTAATCCCGCCTCATGGAGGTAGAGGGCGCTAGTGATCCCAGGGATAATTTTTGCGACTACTCGGCTGCAGAAGAAGTGACAACAAGCAGCAACAGTTAGCGATCGTTTATTTTTTCCTCTCGCCTGGACTTTTAACATGCAGGATTACATATTTAAAATAAAACAGTTTTCTAAACTGGACTTTAAATCGAAGCAGGAGGTAATAATTAAAGGAAGATCTCCATCGAGACAGAGAGACTTTTAAAACTGAAGAAAGATAAGGAAGACTTCTATAGACAAGTTATCGATGCTTTTGTTCAGAAGGAGCGGCGCATGGACTTCATTTATAAGTAAAGGTAAGACTGTAATAAAGTTTTTTTAATTAAATGTGCTTTTTTGTGTGCTACAGTTTGTATGTGTAAAGTTAAAGTTAAGTTAAAGTACCAATGATTGTCACACACACTAGGTGTGGTGAAATTTGTCCTCTGCATTTGACCCATCCCCTTGATCACCCCCTGGGCAGTGGGCAGCAGCGGCGCCGCGCCCGGGAATCATTTTTGGTGATTTAACCCCCAATTCCAACCCTTGATGCTGAGTGCCAAGCAGGGAAGAATGCTGGTATGAGCTTTTAAACATAACCCGTTAACTGCTGCCAATCAAATGGTGAATAAGATACTCTTTAGGGTTCATATGTTTGTAAATCTGACTGTGATGAAGTCAGTGCCTCACCAGCCATGAACCTCACCGCACGTCACTGCTTAAAAGCTCGATGACACGTTTGTTTCAGCTTGCTCACAAATTGGAGCCGGTGTTCTGGCAGAGCATGCACTTCCTGGAAAACTCCTGCGTGTGTGTAACAGGGAATATGGAAATTGAATTGTGTCTCCCTCAGCGTACATCTGATCAGCTGGGCTCGACAGCTTATCAGCTTGTCAAATAATTAAGAGGAATACATAAATAAGAATTTAAAATCAAAGCAACATGTGGTAATTACCTTCAACTGCAAATCTGCATCAGAGTCCTCATAAATCCGCCGTGCAACGCCATTGTTCTGCAAGGACATGCTCTCCAGGAATGCAAAGTTGACGTCAAAACCGAAACCAAGACAGTAGAGCGGGAATTTGTCCTGGATGGCCTCCCTCACGTTGGATTGTATTTGCTCCAGGTTGGTCACACCTGCAGGAAGACAATCACAAAACTACTTTATTTCCTCCCAGCAAATGGACCATGAAAATGACAATGAAGCCAGTGGAACCTCCAAAAAGTTTGGTTGACTTCCTAGTTGTTCCAATTTCAAAAGTTGGCATAAACCTTTGCCAGTCACGTCACAAAAAATATTTTTTTGGCTTCCAAAGCATATTTTGTTTTAGGGATGACTTCAAATTGTACCACATTTGTGTCTTGTGACATTTGCACTCCATGTGAAAGCGTGAGAATTGCTCGCCTGAGGTCGGGTCTCCATCGGTGAGGAGGATAAGAATGGAAGCTGAGCCTTGCCTGGGCTGCTCGTTCAACATCCGGGATCCCTCAAGCAACGCTGTGTTAATATTTGTGGCTAAAAGACAAAGACAAATATCATTAACAACTCCAAAATATTCCTGATTGAAGTGCAAGGACGTCACCTACATCCTCTGTCTTTAATGTTACTTGCAAACGTTTTGGCGCTTTCCACGTTGTCTGCATTGGCCTGAACAAGTTCTCGTTTCCAGTAAAAAAGGTTGCTGTCGAAAGTGATGAGACCAAAGTAGTCCTCCGCCGCCAGGTCACTCAAGATATGCAGCAAAGCAATACGGGTCTGGGAACAAACATTTAGCACTCCATTTAATTATGTTACGCTCGGCTTCTTCCTACTCCTTTTCAGACATGTTGAATTGTGCAAGTTGAAACATGTGACGTTTCTTAATGGTAAAGGGATCTTGTCTGCTCATTTCAGGGACTTTTAAAATGATATTGCATCCCAATATACATACAGTACAGGCCAAAAGTTTGGACACACCTTCTAATTTTGTGCGTTTTCTTTATTTTCATGACTATTTACCTTGTAGATTGTCGCTGAAGGCATCAAAACTATGAATGAACACATGCAGAGTTATCTACTTAACAAAAAAAGGTGAAATAACTGAAAACCTGTTTTATATTCTAGTCTCTTCAAAATAGCCACCCTTTGCTCTGATTACTTTTTCGCACACTCTTGGCATTCTCTCGGTGAGCTTCAAGAGGTAGTCACCTGAAATGGTTCTCGCTTCACAGGCGGGCTTGAAGCTCATCGAGAGAATGCCAAGAGTGTGCAAAGCAGTAATGAGAGCACAGGGTAACTATTTTGAAGAAACTCGAATATAAATCATGTTTTCAGTTATTTCACCTTTTTTTTGTTAAGTACATAACTCTGCATGTGTTCATTCATAGTTTTGATGCCTTCAGTGACAATATACAGTGTATATAGTCATGAAAATAAAGAAAACGCATTGAATGAGAAGGTGTGTTCAAACTTTTGGCCTGTACTGTATATTAATAAAATACTTCATAAATCTTAAGGCTGTCCGCATGTTAACATTTGAAATTCACAAGATCTTGTGGACATTTCCTGAAGTTCTCGTACCCCATCATCAGAGCCGGCCCTCTTTGTGGTTGTTTAGGGCCACAACCACAAGGGGGGCACATGGCATGGGCGTTTGAATAGGTTTAAAAAATGTTTTCTTTCTTTTAAATCCGTCAGTTATAACATATGACATCATAAAAGTTAGGATAAAATAAATGTTGCTGTCAGCAATCAATAGTAAAGTTGTTTGGGGAGATTTCGACATATTAGGGGATTGTTTATGAATAATAACACTTACAAAAATAAGAAATAAAACCCATAAAATATCAATAACTCAAAAACTATAATAGTAAGACCAAACAATTTTGCAGCACAAACAAGCACAAAAGTAGTAAAAAGGAATGAGACTATTTTGGCTTAATTTGAAGAACACTTGTGTTACGGCTCAAGCACCCGCCACCGCTCAGTCTTCATGCGCTCCTCTGAGCGCACCTTTGGACACGCCCACGGGCGTTCCTCTCCTGGGCGTGGCTGCGCTCACTCTGCAATCAACGCACCTGACACTGATGAGGACGCCGGACACTATTTAGACCAGCGTCCTGCATTCCAGTGCCAGAACGTAGCTACTTGTATTTGAACAGTAAGCCCACACGTCTCTAGCTCTCCTTCCATGTGCCTACTTGCTCTCCGTGTTTCCCCTCTTCTGTGCTCATTGTGTTTTTTCCTGTTTCGTTGTCCCGCAGCTTCTCTCTGTTCCCTGGATTCGAGCTGTGTGTCTCGCCTCCCCGGATTTCCCCTGGACTTCTTGCTGCCTTCCCGGATCTCGACTCCTCGCCTGCCCACGGACTTCCGAGCCTGCCATGCTCTCTCTGGACTCCCATATCCTTCGCAACACGCACCTTCAACACTTGCCGGTAACACTCTCCAGTTCATTACAGCACATAGTCGCACACCAAACATTTTGGTTAGTTTCACACGTCATATTCTTGTACTAATAAACACGCCAAAGGCTAAGCGACGCCCCTGTCTCAGTGCCGTCTCCTTCTCCACTGTACCATTACAGCTTGGGCTGGCTGACCTTTTATTGACCTATAAAATAATCTTTAATAACTCAAAAACTAAAACAGCACACACAATCTTTACACTAACCAGCACAAACCAAGAATGAACGAATAAGACTATTTCAAAAGATTTTTGTGAGGGGTGGAGGGCCAACTTTAGGTGGGTGCCAAACTCAGCACGTAACACTTAACATCGTCAAAGATCACTTTTAGGTATTCCCACACAGCGCTAACATTTATGAATCCAAATGTGGTAGAAATAGTCATCCATCCATCCATTTCCTACCGCTTGTCCCTTTTGGGGTCGCGGGCTATCGGGGAAGGGGAGTTTGGCTGGGGCATATCCCAGCTGCGCTCGGGCGGAAGGCAGGGTAGAGGTAAAAACATCTACATCATGCTACATGGTGCGTTATCGAACAAAGTTATGTTTATGTTTCACTTTTGCATCTCATAGCACATAATTGTGATCCATCTAAGGAACCGTGATTAAAGTTCGAAAAAGAGGTGTCACTACCAGTTTTTAAAGACAAGGTAGCCTTAACATCCAGTGGATCCACTAATAATAACTATTATTAATATTTGAATCAAAGATAATTATTATGATGATTCTTATTATTATTATCCACTAATGATAATCCAACATTAATCAGCTAATTTCTTGCCATTGTGGTGGGTTATAAATGTGACTGTGGAGCCAAATTTACACCAAAGCATATTCAATACATATTATGTAGACCACAGGTCTAATCTTTTTAAATCTAGATTAAAATCATCATAGGTCCCCTTTAAGTGTTTTGGATTGGAAAAATTGAATTTAAATAAGTACACACGTTTTTGTGTGTCAACGATACTTCAAGTTGTCTTGCTTTCACGCTACAAGCACAACAACAGTATGATTTTTACCCTGCAGGAATACAACACAACAAAATGGTGTACCTGTTCCATTTTGCGGCCATGCATGGAACCGCTTTGATCGATGACAAAGACCACATTCTTTGGTATGCGGAGAAGACTTGAGGGAGCAAAATGATGCACAAAATATCCTTTTGAGCGCTGAAAAAAAGGTTGAAAAACAATCACTGGAAGTGTGTGCAATACTGGAATAATAATATAAGTAATCTGCGACATTTGGTACAGCTGCAGATTCCTTATGGGTCCACTAGAACAGGGGTCCCGAATATTTTTTTTTGCACCAGGGACCGGTTTATTGTAGGCACTATTGTCACGGACCAGCCTTTCACGTGTGGCAGATAAATAAAACAAAAAATAAGTACATAAAAAATATTGTATTGCTGAATTAGTGGCAGCCCTTGCCTTTTTTTCTTAGCGATGGGAAGGTCCCCGGCAGGTTGGTGGTACTTGCTCTATACCAAGGGTGTCAAACCTATGGCCCGCGAACAGGTTTTATCCGGCCCGCGGGATGAGTTTGCTAAGTATAAAATTGAGCCGAAATTTTTGAATGAAAGAAACTGCTGTTCTAAATGTGTCCACTCGATGTCACAATACTTTGGAGATTATGCTACATATTTAAAAAATAATAATAAACCACATGATTTTAGTGCATCAGTCGAGGAAAATGAGCAAACTACATAAATAACACCCTGTAATTTGATTTTGATATTATGCTTTTATCTTGATAGATTGAAAATTAACACCAATGAGATGACAGATGAACATTGTCACATAATTTATTCAGAAAGTATAAATCACGACAAATAAAGATAAAATACTCTTAACGCAACATGTAAGTGTAAAAAAAAAAACAACATTATGATTTGTACATTTTCAGAATGTGCTTGTTCTATTTTTAAACAAAGAAATCAATCTGAAGTTGTCTTTATTTTTAAGTTATCATGCCGTGATTTTACCAGTCCGGCCCACTTGAATGTAATATTCAGCCTGCTTAACATTCTTTAACTGAGAACTATCAACGAGAGCATGTTATAAAAGAATATACACTTTATTTCAATATGCCAGAAAATGTCCTATCCCTATTCTTCAATTGATGTACCAGGATTATCTAGATATAAATATCACATTACATTACAAAACATCTTTCTGATCGCTGTTTTCCCGCCTGTGTCTCATCGGTATATAGTGAAAGCAGCCACATTTTACCACGCTACGGAATGGCCGGTGGGTCAAAAAGGAGTCAGGGCGTATGCGCGTTAATCGCTGCGTTAAAAAAATTACTGCCTTTATAAGAATTTATAGTTAACGTTAACTTTGACAGCCGTAATTATATCAATAATATATTGACGGTTGTGTCTTTACCTTGATGTCCCCCAGAGACTTGTGTCTGTTGACGTCATAGACTATGACCAGATCTCCATTTAAACCCTGTTCTCCACAGCTATCACATGTTTTCTGTTGGTCCACTGTGGGGTAGAAATAAACCCAAGCCTGCAACGGTTCAAACGTCAAATAGTCAATAATTGGACAACAGAGGTATCAATATTGACAAGCAGTGATGGGCAAGTTACTTGGAAAATGTAGTAAGCTAAGCTATAAGTTACTCTCGATTAAATGTAGCTAAGCGACGGGGGAAGCTCTCCGCGGACAGCAAAAGTAGCTTGTTACATCAAATCTACATTTAACAGCATTTATATCTATGGGCCCACATGTCTAATATCAATGTTCATATCACTGAGAGTGTACAAATGGAACCAACAAGGGTCCATTACTATTAACTATCTGTCATTTAGCTGGGGACACCCTACAACTGCCTCTATACTTTATGTATTTATTTAGTTTGCCTTTTCTTTGGCTCACCCCTATAATGGTATTAATTTTCTCTACCAATAGTAAAAAAAAAACACAGCATCTATCTATATCTCAAAAAAAACAATGACTTGCGTGATGTTTGGGAACAGTTGTAATGGGTAATGGTTATGTGGAGTAAAACTTTTAATGAACTCAACTCACCTTAAAGTGTGTCCCTAAATGTGTGTTCCACAACTTAGATGAAGAGAGCAGTTATCATTTTGGTTTACAGTGTAAACAACTAAAAACTAAGGTTTTGGGCAATTTTTTCTCTAAACGCATACATTTGTCTAAATATGGCCAAGGACACGCATTATTGTGGGTTTCTTCATCACTAAAGGAAAAATCTAATCTGTGGAAGAGAATTCTTCTGACATTTTTAAGTATGTTTTTTTTTTTTGTGTGTCGTCAGCTTGAAGCGTCCCTCTGTCTCTGACTCCCTCCTCGTCCTGTGACTGTTATGATTTTGCTTAGTAGTTTCAATGACCCGCCTTATCTTGCCTCTGATTGGCCAGTCCAGAATGTTTCGCCCTAACCTTAGCCAATTGTGACTCATCATACGAAGACCAACCAATCATCATGGATGTTCTCCGTCAGTATGAATGTCCTCATTTATTTAGGTCATTGTATTTTCTCCACTTTTTTGGGTGCCTGGATTTGCAGTCCATTTTCTCTCTTTGTTGCTTGTAGCTTTGAGGTAAGCTACCTTGCTACATGGCTCTAAAAGTAGCCAAGCTACAGGAAAATTTACTTGTTCAAAAAAGTAGCTAAGCTACCGCCAAGCTACTGTAAAATGTAGTTAAGCTACGTACTGTAGCTTAGCTACATGTAGATTTTTACTGCCCATCACTCTAGACAAGGGGGGTGCTGAAGGACATTTGCGTCCCGCAGTCTGTTTTTAAATTGGCCCTCTGCATGTTGTAAAAATAGAATAAATTCATTATTGATAAGATATATTATTTGATATTACACTGATTTGCTTTGTTACCTGTCACACGAAGCTAAGATGTTGTTGTTTCGTTATTAAGTAACATTTTCTTTACGTCTTTCTTTCAACACAAAATTAGTTGCAGTACATTTTTCTCCATGTGGCCCCCGATCTAAAATGAGTTTGACACCTCTGCTCTAAATTGTTCATAGGTGTGATTGCTTATTTATACTGTTATATGGCCTGTTATTAGCTTGGGACCAGTCCAGTTTCCGTCTCTTACCCCAAAAGCCAACTAAGAAAGGCTCCAGCTCCGCTGTGACTGGAAAGAGGCCAAGCGCTACAGAAAATGGATCAATGTTTTACCTGTTTGTCTGCAAGTGTTTTGGTGATAGCATTAGCCAGAGCATTGGTGCTTAGTCCTCCTTTAATATCCATGTAATTGATGCCAGCTTTCTCATGAATGTACACGTCGACCTAGAATTTCAGACAAACAATGTCAGACTAATACATGGTAGAAAACCAAGTGAGCGCCTCATCACCACCAAGAGTCACACCTTGAAGTCTTTGACGGGCTGCATGGGGCGAGCGAAGATCTGCAGCTCATACTTGCCCAACCTACGTCTGAACAGTTCCTCGTAAGTGAGTTCAAAGGTCACCTTTTTCAGCGGAGCCACTGTCACAGAGGTCTTGAACTCCTCGAGAGTCCTCCCCACGGAGCTGTGACGGGAAGTGAAGTGAATTATATTTATATAGCGCTTTTCTCTAGTGACTCAAAGCGCTTTTACATAGTGAAACCCAATATCTAAGTTACATTTAAACCAGTGTGGGTGGCACTGGGAGCAGGTGGGTAAAGTGTCTTGCCCAAGGACACAACGGCAGTGACTAGGATGGCGGAGGCTGGGATTGAACCTTGAACCTTCAAGTTGCTGGCACAGCCACTCTACCAACCGAGCTATACCGCGAAGGAAACCTTACAGTACTTGGACATTCCTGATTTTTTTTTTTTTTTGTGGCTTTTTGCACTCCTAAGTATTTGTTTTGACCTTTATTTTCACATACATGAAATGTTCCAAAGATGTAAAAAAATAAACATTTCAAAAATAAACATTCATATTACCTGACAAAAAGTTAAAAGCTTAGCTAATTAATTTTTACACTTGTATAAAGGCAACATTGGCGTTCAGACTGTTTTGATATAAACGCTTGCATTACATGTAATGTCATTTTTTCTTTGCATGGAAATAACCAAACCAAACATAAATACATAACAAAAAAATAATATTTTCTGTGTATTTAGATTTTTGATGATCCAAGTACCTGACAATACCAGCACTTTCGCCACGGGACACAGCCTGTGTGTACTGCTGCTGAGCCGCTTCTTTAGCCTTCACCTCGCCATCGTACACCTGGTCATCCATAAACCTGAAGAAAATCAAGCAGGAAGGGGATTCTGTAATTATTTATCAAATTGTTTGAAGTTTGTATGTTTTCTTCATGCATGTGTGGGTTTTTTCCGCGTATTCTGGCTTCCTCCCACAGTCTAAAATGAAGCATACTAGGTTATTTAAATAGACTTTAAATTGTCATATATTGAATGGTTGTTTGCCCGCCTCTGGCCTGACATCATTGGGGTAGGCTCCAGTATTTCTGCGACCCTAATGACGATAAGCGGTATAGAAAATGGCTGAATGGATTATTATTATTATTATTATATAATATCATCAATCTTCTTCACAAAAAATGTCAGATCCCTCTCAAACTGCCGTTAAAATAATTATTCTTTATTTCTGTCCTCTTTTAAGGCTAACTCAACTATTTCCATAATATACATTTTGAGGAGTATTTGATTATTACCATTGTTATTACCGGTATTATTATAATATTATTATTATTATAGTATTATTATTTGTATTCTTCTCATAATAGTTTATTGTTATTCATATTATCATCATCGTCATCATATATTTGTATTATTATTATTCATTATTATAATCATTATTTTTTGTTCATTGTATTATCAGCATCATTATTATTAATATGATAAAATTACAGTAATAAAATACAGTAATAGTATTATTGTTAGGACCTGAGATTGATTTTCATGCACTGATTTTCCCACAGTGGCAGATTTACAACACAAAATGAAAATAAATATAACTATTATTATTATTATTTTTATTTTTTATTTTGAATGTTTTATTTATCTATTGATAGGCTCCAGCCCCCCTCGACCCTGAGAGGGGCAAGCAGTAGAAAATGCATTGATGGATTATTTATTCTTTTTTCTTTTTTTTTTACTTTGAACAAATCAATGTTTTAAAAATACTTTGGCCAGACACATAAATATTAAATATTTTATGACCTTTTTGTTTTTTGTAAACATTTAAATGAATAAAAAAAACTTATTTTAAATTATTAAAAATAAGAAAAAATATAATATTATTATTATTTCTATTGATATTATTATTATTAAGCCCGGAAAGGGGAAATGATTCTCAGAAACATTGATATTTTCTATTTTACATAAAACAAAAACTCACACTTAAGGTCCTAAAACTGCTAAGTCATTTTTTATATATATATATACAGGTAAAAGCCAGTAAATTAGAATATTTTGAAAAACTTGATTTATTTCAGTAATTGCATTCAAAAGGTGTAACTTGTACATTATATTTATTCATTGCACACAGACTGATGCATTCAAATGTTTATTTCATTTAATTTTGATGATTTGAAGTGGCAACAAATGAAAATCCAAAATTCCGTGTGTCACAAAATTAGAATATTACTTAAGGCTAATACAAAAAAGGGATTTTTAGAAATGTTGGCCAACTGAAAAGTATGAAAATGAAAAATATGAGCATGTACAATACTCAATACTTGGTTGGAGCTCCTTTTGCCTCAATTACTGCGTTAATGCGGCGTGGCATGGAGTCGATGAGTTTCTGGCACTGCTCAGGTGTTATGAGAGCCCAGGTTGCTCTGATAGTGGCCTTCAACTCTTCTGCGTTTTTGGGTCTGGCATTCTGCATCTTCCTTTTCACAATACCCCACAGATTTTCTATGGGGCTAAGGTCAGGGGAGTTGGCGGGCCAATTTAGAACAGAAATACCATGGTCCGTAAACCAGGCACGGGTAGATTTTGCGCTGTGTGCAGGCGCCAAGTCCTGTTGGAACTTGAAATCTCCATCTCCATAGAGCAGGTCAGCAGCAGGAAGCATGAAGTGCTCTAAAACTTGCTGGTAGACGGCTGCGTTGACCCTGGATCGCAGGAAACAGAGTGGACCGACACCAGCAGATGACATGGCACCCCAAACCATCACTGATGGTGGAAACTTTACACTAGACTTCAGGCAACGTGGATCCTGTGCCTCTCCTGTCTTCCTCCAGACTCTGGGACCTCGATTTCCAAAGGAAATGCAAAATTTGCATGGTTGGGTGATGGTTTGGGGTGCCATGTCATCTGCTGGTGTCGGTCCACTCTGTTTCCTGAGATCCAGGGTCAACGCAGCCGTCTACCAGCAAGTTTTAGAGCACTTCATGCTTCCTGCTGCTGACCTGCTCTATGGAGATGGAGATTTCAAGTTCCAACAGGACTTGGCGCCTGCACACAGCGCAAAATCTACCCGTGCCTGGTTTACGGACCATGGTATTTCTGTTCTAAATTGGCCCGCCAACTCCCCTGACCTTAGCCCCATAGAAAATCTGTGGGGTATTGTGAAAAGGAAGATGCAGAATGCCAGACCCAAAAACGCAGAAGAGTTGAAGGCCACTATCAGAGCAACCTGGGCTCTCATAACACCTGAGCAGTGCCAGAAACTCATGGACTCCATGCCACGCCGCATTAACGCAGTAATTGAGGCAAAAGGAGCTCCAACCAAGTATTGAGTATTGTACATGCTCATATTTTTCATTTTCATACTTTTCAGTTGGCCAACATTTCTAAAAATCCCTTTTTTGTATTAGCCTTAAGTAATATTCTAATTTTGTGACACACGGAATTTTGGATTTTCATTTGTTGCCACTTCAAATCATCAAAATTAAATGAAATAAACATTTGAATGCATCAGTCTGTGTGCAATGAATAAATATAATGTACAAGTTACACCTTTTGAATGCAATTACTGAAATAAATCAAGTTTTTCAAAATATTCTAATTTACTGGCTTTTACCTGTGTGTATATTTAGACACATGTATCTTTTAAAACTACTTTAGTCTAAAATATGCACGTCAAATCCTTTTTATTTTTGGTGACTTTAACCTTTTAAAGGTGAGTATGTCTAAGTAACTTCATTGTTTTGTCTTTTAAATAAATCCAAAATATTAACCTAATTAGACACACACACACACACACACACACACACACACATACGCACACACATACTTAACTACAAACCCCCCCATCCAAGCAATGATAGCAATACACACTTATGTCAGTAAAGGAGGCGCCCTTGCAATAAATATTTTTTCTTTCATGCTTTAAATGGGGAAAAACAGCACCATCTGGTGAATAGACATTTAAAAAATGTCTGTATTTGAAGAGGTTTGCCAATTAAATTGTCCAAAATGTATGTGTTTTCTCGACAATATGCAGAGTGCGTGCGGTGACGCTTGTTCACTGTGCGAACCGCACCCACATTCTGAATTTGCTGATGAAGGCATTCTTGGGAATCCGCACGTGGAACTCCACCTCCGTCGACTCGTCTTTACGGTTGACCACACGGCTGGTGATGACGGTGGTGGCGTAGCGACTGGTCACTGTGGAGTTGATGTGAAAACTGTAGATCTCCCAGTCGTCCTGAACAAACAGACAACATGTCTGTGTTGAAAATGGTCGCCCACTGCCCGGTCTGAGCAAAGGTCAAAGGGCGGCGGATGCTAAAATCTCATTGGTCGACGACGGGGGAGTCACGCTCGTTTTCATGGTGGGCCACATTGTTGCAACTGTGATATATGTTCATTTTGCATTTGTAAACAGGTTAAAACCAATCTAAGAAGATACAGTCGTGGTCAAAACTTGTCACTTGTAAAGAACATAATGTCATGGCTGTCTTGAGTTTCCAATCATTTCTACAACTCTTATTTTTTGTGATAGAGTGATTGGAGCACATACTTGTTGGTCACAAAAAACATTCATGAAGTTTGGTTCTTTTATAAATTTATTATGGGTCTACTGAAAATTGGACCAAATCTGCTGGGTCAAAAATGTCCCTTGGCAAGTTTCACTGCAAGAAGGTGCTTTTGGTAGCCATCCACAAGCTTCTGGCAAGCTTCTGGTTGAATGTTTGACCACTCCTCTTGACAAAATTGGTGCAGTTCAGCTAAATTTGTTGGTTTTCTGACATGGACTTGTTTCTTCAGCATTGCCCACACTTTGGGAAGGCCATTCTAAAACCTTAAATCTAGCCTGATTTAGCCATTCCTTTACCACTTTTGCCGTGTGTTTGGGGTCATTGTCCTGTTGGAACGCCCAACTGCGCCCAAGACCCAACCTGCAGGCTGATGATTTTAGGTTGTCCTGGAGATTTTAGAAGTAATCTTCCTTTTTCATTGTCCCATTTACTCTCTGTAAAGCACCAGTTCCATTGGCTTCAAAACAGGCCCAGAGCATAATACTACCATTACCATGCTTGACGGTAGGGATGGTGTTCCTGGGATTAAAGGCCTCACCTTTTTTCCTCCAAACATATTGCTGGGTATTGTGGCCAAACAATTTTTGTTTCATCTGACCACAGAACTTTCCTCCATAAAGTCTTATCTTTGTCCATGTGATGTCAGATGAAACAAAAATTGAGCTGTTTGGCCACAGCAGATTTGAGCACATTTTCAGTAGACCCATAATAAATTCATAAAAGAACCAAACTTCATGAATGTTTTTTGCGACCAACAAGTATGTGCTCCAATCACTCTATCACAAAAAGATAAGAGTTGTAGAAATTATTGGAAACTCAAGACAGCCATGACATTATGTTCTTTACAAGTGTGTGTAAACTTTTGACTACGACTGTATATACAGTACATCAGAATGTACATTTAAAGTATATCCAACGACAACGGGCATACCTTGTTGGGTTGAGCACCACCAAAAGCCAGAAGCAGCCCAAAGATGCTGACTCGCACCACAGTTCTCTCCATGGTGACCGCTGTCAGAGTGTAGCCGGGAACGCCTGAAAAGTTGCCTTTTAAACTCAAACAAAGCATCAATGTTTGCACAACGTGTGGTTAAAGGGCAAACTCTCTTTAAACTACACACACAAACTCACACACAACATTATCATTTTTTACAGCAGTTTTTAATTTATATTTAGTCATAGTTTTGAAAATGTATTTTAGTTGTTGTCATATTTTAGTCATCTGAATTGATTTGGTTTTAGTTTAGTTTTGGTCGACTTAATTTCTCGACATTTTAGTTGACTAGAATTACAGTAAATTTAGACCAAATCATAAAGTATAAAGGATCACACATCTTGGAAGTTGTCTTGAAACCACTTTTATTAAGGCTACCTTCTTGTTTTAATGTGGGGTTTTTTGTGCCTTTTGGTTCGGGACCCTTTGGGACTGTGTGACAAGGGGTGGCACTTTCGTTACTTCTGCGGTGCTTTTTTGTGAACTTCTGGATCTGCCTCCCGGGAGCCTTTTGGCGATGGAGACCAGTTTGTTTGGAGAGACTTGAGGAGATGCGTTTGAAGAGACAGAGCTGCGGAGCTGGCACTGAGCGTCTGGACTTCACAGTGTCTTAGCTCATCCATGCAGACTGGACACTGGCCGAGAGTTGGTGGGCGGCCGAGGGTGGAGTCGGCTCTCTTGGTTGCTTTGTTGGGTCTGCTCCTGTCTTTGGCCATGCTTCCCCCACCAATGTTCCCTCTAATTGTTCATGTGTCTGAGCAAACACAAAAACTCCCTGAGCATTCAGTGGAGCACATGTGAGCAACATCACACGTGACAATACCAGCAGCACACCTGTCTCAAACCAATCTTTTATAATAACACTCAAATGAGAGGAGTCATTTTCATGAGATTATTTTGTAATATTAGTGATTTGGCCCACTTGTAATGAAAATAAAAGAAAACTTGTTTTTCATAAGCTATGGATTAGTATTGTACAATATGTCTGGGTGGGGGTCCTGCTTTGGAAATCATTTGTACCCCTTTCAGAGATCACATTTAGTTCCCCTTAAACATCCTCATGTTGCACAATGAAAAGTAAGCATAGGACGAAGTGTGCATTCCTGTAACTTTCTCTAGTAACAGCATTCCATGATTAATATAAATAAATTAACATTAATAATAAATGACAGTAGAATAAGCACACATATGACTGAGGAGTCATAGTGTAACTTTGTGTGGTGTTTGAGTTGTCCGACTTTTTGTGTGGCCATAAACGCACCAGTGGCTTAGTGCTATGCGTGTTGGTGACAGATGACAAGTTGGTTTTGGCCTGGTTTGTACGGCAGAAAATGACTAGTTTTTTCGAGATAGAAGTTTTTTACTCATGTTTTTGGTGTGGTTATGGCCGAATACAAACAGTTTTGCTCAATAAAGTGATCGATATAATTCCTGTCCTCGAAGCATCTCGATAGACGTTACAATAATTGAACGGTGTTCAATTAAACGGTGTTGACGAACACTGTTAGGGCCGCTTGTTGTCACTGTCACTCAGAGTTGCATTGAAAAATTACACAGAATAAATGTGTTTATTTTGTTTAGACTTCAGATGGGTTTGATTTGGTGCGCGGCATATATTTGCTGTGCGCAGAGGACGCTTGAGCAGTGCACAATTGCGCAGGCGCGCACCATAGAGGGAACGTTGTCCCCCATCCCAGCAGACGATGGCGTGGAACAATTTGAAGGTTGGTCAAACAATTTGAAGGTTGGTCAAACCTCAGAAGTATTAAAGTTGAAAACTTAGATGGTCGGAGTGTGAATGATCAACTACTAAAGTGCGTAAAGTATGGAGGATAGCAGTGATTTTGACGTGGAATAATTTCGCAGGGAGAGGTTTTGGAGTAGCTCATCAAGCAGCAGAGAGTGCTGCAAAAGTAGACCGATGGGGAGGAAGAATTCAAAGTAATTATAAAATTCAAGGAAGGGACGTAGGGCTAAATGCAATTACTTGGAGAGAGAGCAAATGTGCATAACGACGGTGACCTAAAGATAGTGTGAAAAGGCATTAAAAAGAAGTTGGAGAGGGGAGAAAGTTAGAATCTAGAAGACCAACAAAAGTAATATATGCTATTTCCAGTGAGTGAGGATTTGGACAAAATGAATGAGTTAATTAAAGGAAGGAAAGTATTCAACATTAGGAGATTAAAAGCATGCAGATGTGGAGGAACAAGTGGATAGCCTGTCAATATTAGTGGAATTTCAAGAGTAAATTCTTCCTAAATGTGAACTTATAGGGTACATGAGGTCTAAAGTGAGGTTGTTTGTACCACCACCTCTGCAGTGTTACAAATGCCAGAAGTATGGACATGTAGCAGCTTTCTGCAAAGGGGAACAAACATGTGGAAGGTGTGGGGGAGGCTATGAATTTGGCAAGTGTGGAGCTGGGGTGCAGGAAAAGTGTGTAAATTGTGATGGAGCACACGGTGTTGGTCTGGGGCAAGAAAAAAGACAGCTAAAATACAGAAAATAAGAACTGGGAAAAAATGATTATATGCATATGCATTAAAAAAGAAGCAAGGAGAAAAAAGTTGTGGAGAGAGTTGACATGTGTTGCAGAATCCAAGAGGACTCGCTAATTGTTACAAATGACAACTTTTTTATGTTTCATGGCTGAAGTGATCAACTGTACATTTCAAGCTAAGCATAAGTCTGAGAAAACAGCAATTGTGGTGTAAAGTGTAGCTTAATATTTGAATATAAAAGGCATTACCTGTGAGCGAAAAACTCCAAAAAACGAGAAGGGGGAGAGAAAGAGATCGGCGTTTAATCTCAAACCTAAGAATAAACCATCTGGAACGTAAATTATGAATGTGTCAAGAAGTCAAGAGGTAAAAAGCAGGTCAATTGAGAGAGAAACGCTAAATTTGGGAAAAACATGTGCATTCATTTCCATTGCAGGGTTTTTTATTTTATAGTTTTTAATATATTTACCTAGATATGTGTTTGTGTTGAATTTCTGGAAACAACACATGTACACATTTATACATATATATATATATATATATATATATATATATATATATATATATATATATATATATATAGGTCCTGAGTTCGATCCCCGGGCTAGGGGTCTTTATGTGTGGAGTTTGCATGTTCTCCCCGGGACTGTGTGGGTTACCCCCGGTTACTCCGGCTTCCTCCCACCTCCAAAGACATGCACCTGGGGATAGGTTGATTGGCAACACTAAATTGGCCCTAGTGTGTGAATGTGAGTGTGAATGTTGTCTGTCTATCTGTGTTGGCCCTGCGATGAGGTGGCGACTTGTACAGGGTGTACCCTGCCTTCCGCCCGAATGCAGCTGGGATAGGCTCCAGCAACCGCCGCGCCCCCGAAAGGGACGAGCGGTAGAAAATGGCTGGATGGATGGATGGATATGCAGTATATATATATATATATTGGCACTCAGCATCAAGGGTTGGAATTGGGGGTTAAATCACCAAAAACGATTCCCGGGCGCGGCCACCGCTGCTGCTCACAGCTCCCCTCACCTCCCTGGGGGTGAGGGTGATGGGTCAAATGTAGAAGATAATCTCACCACACGTAGTGTGTGTGTGACAATCATTGGTACTTTACTATATATATATATATATATATATATATGTGTATATATATATATATATATATATATATATATATATATATATATATATATATATATATATATATATATATATTTATTTATTTATTTTTTGTATTTTTAAATAATGTAACACACATTTAAGATTATAAGCTATTAGTAAAAAAATCATTCACATCCGGAGGGTAGAGGGAATGCGCTAGCTCAGTCTGCAACCGCCGTAAAACAACGACGACAATCTTGTGTTTTAGTTGCATTTTAGAGCGATCTTTGTACTACGATGCACGCTGTCTTTTAGTCACGTCTCTTTCGCTACAAAGTTAAGTTACCTGTGGACTACAATGGAAAAATGGATAGCCAGATGTTCAAAATATTACACTGTATTGGTTTCTTGTTGATTGAATTAATGTAACGTAATGTTCATATTGATGTTGAATGGTGTGATAGTAATTAATTGCTTGGACCTGTTCATGCAGGCCAGGTTTAAAGACCACCTCCAAAGACTACCTTTTCGGACAACCTTTAAAGACTACATCGAAGGACACATTACATTGCTGGATAATCACACCTGGAGGGTAAGCTGCCAGGTCATCAGCTTGAAGCCCGAACGCTGGTGCGGTAGGAGCGGTCTTTCTATTTTTATTTGTGGAACTCAAACGAATCCTGAACATTTTGACCATGGACTAAGATATATTGTTGTACCAAGCAATGGGACTGAATACGACGTGCAAAGTAGAGATGTCCAAAAATATCGGCAGACCCATGAATGCTTTAAAATGTAATATCGGAAATTATCGGTATCAGTTTCAAAAAGTAAAATTTATGACTTTTTAAAACGCCGCTGTACGTAGTGGTACATGGACGTAGGGAGAAGTAAAGAGCGCCAATAAACCTGGACTGGCACTGCCTTTGCGTGCCAGTCCAATCACATAATATCTATGGCTTCTCACACACACAAGTGAATGCATACAGGTCACACTGAGGGTGGCTGTATAAACAACTTTAACACTGTTACAAATATGCGCCACACTGTGAACCCACACCAAACAAGAATGACAAACACATTTCGGGAGAACATCCGCACCGTAACACAACATAAACACAACAGAACAAATACCCAGAACCCCTTGCAGCACTAACTCTTCCGGGACGCTACAATATACACCCCCCGCTACCCTCTACCAACCCCACCTCAATCCCCCCCCCCCCCAACCCCGCCCACCTCAACCTCCTCATGCTCTCTCAGGGAGAGCATGTCCCAAATTCCAAGCTGCTGTTTTGAGGCATGTTAAAAAAAATTATGCACTTTGTGACTTCAATAATAAATGTGGCAGTGCCATGTTGGCATTTTTTTTCCATAACTTGAGTTGATTTATTTTGGAAAACCTTGTTACATTGTTTAATGCATCCAGCGGGGCATCACAACAAAATTAGGCATAGTAATGTGTTAATTCCACGACTGTATATCGGAATCGGTAGTTAAGAGTTGGACAATATCGGAATGTTGGATATCGGCAAAAAAAAGCCATTATCGGATCTCTAGTGCAAAGTGTAAATATGTTTCTGTATTTTGTACATTTTTGGGGTTTTGTCTCCCTTGTAATATACTCACTCTGTATTGAAAACCCGTGTTGAGTGTCATTAGCACAACATTTCCTCCGAGCCCAATCTAGACATTTGATATTGGCCTATACATGACATTATCTCTACTTCATAGAGTTACACATCATATATGCTACATATCTGCTAACCTTACATAAGTGGCAAGCTAGCCAGGAGGAAATTGCTTGTGATTAATGTCGATTTCTGTTTTTGGTATATGTGCATATTTCATATGTTCCGTTATTGCTGGTGAACATAAAATACAATAATCATGGATGTATTCCTGAAACGTGGTATCAAATTACCAAATGCTGTTCTGGTCAGGGCATAACAGCGGCTGAATGTAACGAGTTAATGGAATTTTTAAGGTCTTATGCTTCTAGGGTTCTGTTTTTAACGTTGCTTTTGTTGTAGAGTATACAAAACCCAAAACCAGTGAAGTTGGCACATTGTGTAAATGGTAAATAAAAACAGAACACAATGATTTGCAAATCATTTTCAACTTATATTCAATTGAATATACTGCAAGACAAGATATTTGATGTTCGAACTGAGAAATGTAATTATTTTTTGCAAATAATCATTAACTTAGAATTTAATGACAGCAACACATTGCAAAAAAGTTGGCACAGGGACATTTTTACCACTGTGTTACATGGCCTTTCCTTTTAACAACACTTAAACGTTTGGGAACTGAGAAGACCAATTTTTTAAGCTTTTCAGGTGGAATTCTTTCCCATTCTTGCTTGATGTACAGCTTAAGTTGTTCAACAGTCCGGGGTCTCCGTTGTGGTATTTTAGGCTTTATAATGTGATTATACAGCTGGATGGAGTGCGGAATGAAGGAGTTCTTGAATCGAACACTGTGGCAACGAAACTGAAGGAGCCTGTTGGAGTATGAGCTCCGCTGTCCCTCAATTGTCTGGTGGAGTGGATGGGCAGGATTGTCCATGATGGCGAGCAGTTTGTCCAGTGTCCTCTTGTCCCTCACTGACACAAACGCCTCCAACTGCGTGCCAATAGTTTCATCTCCGTAATATCGCTAAAATGTGTTCCATTTTGTCCACTAGCGACGCTGAGATCATTATTCATGCTTTCGTTACGTCTCGTCTCGAGTACTGTAACGTATTATTTTCGGGTCTCCCTATGTCTAGCATTAAAAGATTACAGTTGGTACAAAATGCGGCTGCTAGACTTTTGACAAGAACAAGAAAGTTTGATCATATTACGCCTATACTGGCTCACCTGCACTGGCTTCCTGTGCACTTAAGATGTGACTTTAAGGTTTTACTACTTACGTACAAAATACAACAGAGTCTAGCTCCATCCTATCTTGCTGATTGTATTGTACCATATGTCCCGGCAAGAAATCTGCGTTCAAAGAACTCCGGCTTATTAGTGATTCCCAGAGCCCAAAAAAAGTCTGCGGGCTATAGAGCGTTTTCTATTCGGGCTCCAGTACTATGGGATGCCCTCCCGGTAACAATTAGAGATGCTACCTCAGTAGAAGCATTTAAGTCCCATCATAAAACTCATTTGTATACTCTAGCCTTTAAATAGATCCCCTATTTAGACCAGTTGATCTGCCATTTCTTTTCTTTTCTCCTCTGCCCCCCTCTCCCTTGTGGGGGGGGGGGGGGGGACACAGGTCCGGTGGCCATGGATGAAGTGCTGGCTGTCCAGAGTCGGGACCCGGGGTGGACCGCTCGCCTGTGCATCGGTTGGGGACATCTCTGCGCTGCTGACCCGTCTCCGCTCGAGATGATCTCCTGCTGGCCCCACTATGGACTGGACTCTCACTATTATGTTAGATCCACTATGGACTGGACTTCCACAATATTATGTCAGACCCACTCGACGTCCATTGCATCTGGTCTCCCCTAGGGGGGGGGGGGGGGGGGGTCACCCACATATGCGGTCCTCTCCAAGGTTTCTCATAGTCATTCACATCGACGTCCCATTGGGGTTGTGAGTTTTTCCTTGCCCTTATGTGGGCTCTGTACCGCGGATATCGTTGTGGCTTGTGCAGCCCTTTGAGACATTTGTGATTTAGGGCTATATAAATAAACATTGATTGATTGATTGACTGAATAGTTTGGCCGGCTTCCTGGATCAGTTTGTCAATCCGGATAACTCCTTTTTGCTGGTGCTGCTCCCCCAACAAACCACTGCAAAGTACAGGGCACTGGCCACAACAGACTGACTTAAACCAGCTTCGTCATGGGTGCTGAGACAATGGCTTGATAGCAGAGCTGCAGCTTAAGCAAAATAATAATAAACCACCTACCTTCCTGCGCTTTTACGCACCGAAGAGGATCAGGAAGCTGCAAAGACATTTTGCATGAAACAACATCGAGGAGCAAAGCCACCACTCACCTCGGTTTGCGCGTACAAGTCTTGAAGATGGAGGAGCAGGACCCAAACCTGACTAACTTAACTCCGCAGTTGGCACGACAGCTAGTGGATGTTCAGCAGCAGTTAGCCATACTGGTGAGTATCCTCTTCTAATCTTTGTCCTTCTTTAGCTTGTGCATCCAATCTCTTCGCCTCTAAGTCAGCTTTCCTTTCCTCCTCTATTTCTTGCTGTAGGTCAGCAAGCTCCAAACCTTTAATTCGCTCCTCTAGGGCAGCTGTTTAAACATCAGGAATATTTTGGAGCAGTTTAAGCCCATGCGATCGCCGAGAGGATTGACGAGATGGAGCAGATGACTGGTACTCTGACGCACTCCTAGCTCTGGTTGGCCTTTCTTCGCCGTGTTGTCCTACTGGTAGTGAGGAGATTTGGGCAGCAGGCAGTTGAGAGGGAAGGAGGGTGACATCGTAAGGGGCCAAATGCTGTGGTAGTCGAATGTCTCTCTTTGGCCTGACAGAGGGCTGGTGATCAGCAGGTGATGACTCCATAGTGTCTGATGGTGGAACTCTATCTGGCTTGAAGGACCAATGCAATTATTATTACATATGTCTAGCTCAGGTGTGTCAAAATCAAGGCCCGCGGGCCATATCCAGCCAGCGAATGAATGGTCTATGGCCCCCGGGATAATATTTGATTAGTATTAGAACCGGCCCGCAGGCCACAGCCCCCTGCTGCTATTTTGCATGCATCAGTGTTGGCGCTAGGAATTTTCAAAATGGGGTTCCAGGCACCCCATCAAGTCATAAAAATGGGGTCCCACAATAAATTTTTGGGGTCCCACTTTTTTGTAACCGTTTTGAAAACAAATGATAAATGTATGCAATATCCTGTTATATCTCACATTCTATATTGTGTTTTGGAAAAAGGTTGTCATAAACGTTACTTAATTCATTAAAAAAAATAATATAAAAGAAAACAAATGTTTATGCATACATAAATGTATTCAATTATAAACATTCATTCACTTTCCTTCATGGATCTAAACTTTGCGGCTGCCGGTATTTTTTTCTATATTTTTATTGTAATATTTTCAGAATGTGTTTGTTCTATTTTTGGCCAAAGTAAGACAAAAAAAACAATCTGAAGTTGTCTTTATTTTTTAGTTTTAATGCCATGATTTTAATAGTCTGGCTGGCGTGTGCACAGATTGTCCTCCACGCGGCCCTTGAGCTAAAATGAGATTGACACCCCTGTTCTAGATTGGTGTGCTATTGTGTGATTAGTGAAGTGAAGTTAATTGTATTTTTATATTGCTTTTCTCTATAGACTCCTAGCGCTTTACACAGTGAAACTTATTATCTACATCATTAAACCAATGTGGGTGGCACAGGGAGAAAGTGGGTGAAGTGTCTTGCCCAAGGACACAACAGCCGTGACTAGGATGACGGAAGCGGTAATTGAACCCGGAACCCTCAAGTTGCTGGCATGGCCACGCTACTAATCAAGCCACGCCTCCTAGAAGCCTATACCATGTTTACCTTTTGTAAATGACTTGACTAAAATACAAGAAAAGACAAACTTGTGTGCTTATTGGAGGACATTTACATGTTAACTGGCTGGCTTTTATCTGAGATTTGATATGCAAGCCAATATTGTCCCATTCTTGTTGTTGTTTTTGTTTTGCTGATATCAAACTGATATCAACATAGGGGCAGCCCTAGTTGTGACTCTGACAGGGTTAACTTAACTATTATACGTTACTTATTATTATTTTTTTTTTTCATTCCGAAAACTGGTAACTTAGTAAATGTCAAACACAGGACATGACATTATTAGTATTGGCTGATTCAAGGGGTCAGATTAAATCCACTCTGCTTCTTCCTAGTGCTTTTCGAATATGTTAAATTGTGCATGCGTAATGTGCTCTCGTGCAACTTTGTTAAACATGTTTGCGGTAAGTGAAATGTTTTGATAGCTTGCACAAACGCAGGTCACCCATGAACACCCACGCGTTATTTGTTTGCTCCTTGTGTGTAATCATGAACTTTGCAGGGACTTTGTTACCGCGCTCATGAACTCTTCTAACTTACCGGAAATCGGGGTTGGGACGAAATGTCTTGTCCCCTCAAATGAAAATGTTTGAAGATGAGAAAGTACATTATAATATACCTGTCAGAAAGAGTTTTTATTTTATTTTATTCTGACGCAGTTTTAAGATGTTAGGTTTCCGGTGCTTTTATTTTGGCGATCTAGTCTGGGACGTCATTTCCTGTTTGTAGCGTTTACCGCTTTAATACGGGCTCTTGGGTGATGGTGCAAACAGTGTCGTATGCGTTCCTGACTAAAATGTAAGTATACGGCGAATATAGCACTGTTATTAATGCTAAAATGCCTATAATGTGTTGTTTGTTCGCAACAGTGTTTCTGCATGACCCTAATAGAATCGCGAAGCAGAGCGCCACTCTAATTGACAGCATTTTTACCAACATACTAGACACTGTCTTATGGTAACTGATATATCCGATCACCTTCCGGTATTCACAGTCTGTAGTTTGGATTATTGCACACTTCAAAAACCAGAAACAAAAACCACTAGAAGGCTCTGTAATGAAAGGAGAATCATGGCCTTTGAAAGTAACATGATAAACAAAGAATGCAATCCATCCATTTTCTACCGCTTGTCCCTTTCAGGGTCGCGGGGGTCGCTGGGGCCTATCTCAGCTGCATTCGGGCGGAAGGCGGGGTACACCCTGGACAAGACGCCAAGAATGGAATAGTGTATATGAGCTATTCCTTAACACGATAATTGAATCATACGACATTCCCTGTACGGTAATCACTACTTCATGCAGAAGTAAAAAACACAAAGATAAAAAGCCTTGGATGAGGTGAGGGCAGCAGTGGGCAGCAGCGGTGGCCGCTCCCGGGAATGGTGATTTTGGTGAATTTGGTGATTTAACCCCCAATTCCAACCCTTGATGCTGAGTGCCAAGCATGGAGGTAATGGGTCACATTTTTATAGTCTTTGGTATGACTCGGCCGGGGTTTGAACTCACAACCTACCGATCTCAGGGCGGAAACTCTAACCCAGGGGTCTCAGACACGCGGCCCGCACCTTAATATGAAAATGTAATGTTAGTGCGGCCCGCGAGTTTTATATGAATGCCGCTTGACAGCGTCATACTTGCCAACCCTCACGATTTTTCCGGTAGACTCCCGAATTTCAGGGCAACCATTCTCTCGAATGTTTGCCCATTTTTACCCAAACAACAATATTAAGGGCGTGCCGTGATATTGCACTGCCTTTAGCGCCCTCTACATCCTGTACAAACAGCGTGCCAGCCCAGTCACATGTTGTATTTGGCTTCTGTACACACACGTAAGTGACTGCAAGACATACTTGGTCAACAGCCATACAGGTCACACTTAGAGTGGCCGTATAAACAAGTTTAACAAATATGCGCCACACTGTGAACCCACACCAAACAAGAATGACAAACACATTTCGGGAGAACATCCGCACCGTAACACAACATAAACACAACAGAACAAATACCCAGAATCCCATGCAGCCCTAACTCTTCCGAGCTGCAATATACACCCCCGCTACCACCAACCCCCCCCCCCTTGTTGTTTGGTGTGGGTTCACAGTATGGCGCATATTTGTAACACTGTTAAACTTGTTTATAAGGCCACCCTTAGTGTGACCTGTATGGCTGTTGACCAAGTATGTCTTGCAGTCACTTACGTGTGTCTGCAGAAGCCACATACAACATGTGACTGGGCCAGCAAGCTGTTTGTATGGTGTAACAGCTGACCCGACGACAGGTTGTAGAGGACGTTAAAGGGCAGTGCCATCACGGCACGCCGTTAAAATTGTTGTCCAGGTTAAAATCGGGACAAATTCGGGAGAATGGTTGCCCCGGGAGATCGTCGGGAGGGGCACTGAAATTCGGGAGTCTCACGGAAAAATCGGGAGGGTTGGCAAGTATGTTGCTAGGGCGGGATAGCCATTCAAAGAAGGTGAATTCATTAAAAAGTGCATGTTAGATTTTTTTAAAGAAATCTTTTCTTGCGACCCAGCCTCACCCAGTTTCTGCATCCAGTGGCCCACAGGTAAATTGAGTTTGAGACCCCTGCTCTAACCACTAGGCCACTGAGTAGGTCTCCAAAAGCCTCCACTGATGGAGATGGTTTATCAATGAGACTGTTAAAAAACATCTCCACGGCTCTAGTGCCAGCACTGACATATGTCTGTAATTTATCATTTTCAAATGGTGTTTTTCCTGATAAAATGAAGAAGGCGAAAGTGCTTCCTCTGTACAAAAGCGGTGATAAACATGTTTTCAAATTACCGTCCGATTTCATTACTACCACAATGCTCTAAAATCTTAAAGAGGCTTTTCCAGACCCGATTACAAAAATTCAATAATAAACAGACTGTTGTGTGATAGTCAATACGGTTTTAGGAAAAAACATCCATGGACTGGACTCTCACTATTATGTTAGATCCACTATGGACTGGACTTTCACAATATTATGCTAGACCCACTCGACGTCCATTGTATCCGGTCTCCCCTAGAGAGGGGGGAGGGTCATCTGCGGTCCTCTCCAAGGTTTCTCATAGTCATTCATATTGACATCCCACTGGGTTGTGAGTTTTTCCTTGCCCTTATGTGGGCTCTGAACAGAGGATGTCGTTGTGGCTTGTGCAGCCCTTTGAGACACTTGTGATTTAGGGCTATATAAGTAAACATTGATTGATTGATTCCACAGGAATGGCTTTAATTGACACCGTAGAATTGATCAAAGATGGACCAGACAACAAAATATATGCTATTGGCATTTTTATCGACCTAAAAAAAGCCTTTGACACATTAGACCACAGTATTCTAATTGACAAACTGCAGACATATGGAGTTAGAGGGACCTCTTTAAAATGGATAAAAAGTTATCTCTCGAACAGAACGCAATTTGTACAGATGGGAAATAACATACCAACAGACCGAGTTATCACTTGTGGGGTCCCTCAGGGGTCAGTCTTAGGACCAAAACTTTTCACATTATATTTAAATGATATAGTCAAAGTATCTGACGTCCTAAAATTAGTGTTGTTCGCGGACGACACCAACATCCTCTGTTCTGGAAAAGATTTAATTAAATTAGTAAACACAGTGAACAGTGATTTGTCAAAAAATCATTTGTGGTTTTTAATAAATAAACTATCAGTAAATCTCTCAAAAACAAACTATATACTCTTCGGAAGAAGGAAACTGGAAAAACACATACACATAAAAGTTAGCGGGACGTCTATAAACAGAGTAACTGAACACAAGGTCTTGGGGGTTGAGATAGACGCTCTACTGACTTGGAAACCACATGTGAAAGCAGTACAGTCTAAATTGGCTCAGGGTAAGGCTGGGTGATATATCAATATACTCGATATATCGCAGGTTTGTCTCTGTGCGATATAAAAAATGATTATATCGTGATATTCGAGTATACGTTCTCACGCAGTTGCTTTTAGCTGCAGGCATTACACTACAGGCTCTTCTCACTCTTTCTAGTCTCTCCTTCTCATAGAGACATAAAACAAGCGCACCTAATTACATACGTCACATACTTATACGCCCTCGCTGAGCAGAGAGATAGCAGCATGGCTAAAGTTAGCTGTGGTGCGAGTGGTAATACTAGAGAAAGAAGGTGCGAATCTGGTAACAAATGAAGGAAGAATCAATTCCTAAGAAAAACAGCACGGGGTCCATCGTCTGGCGGTGGTTTGGCTTCAAGTGGGAATATGTCGAACAGACAACCGTAATTTGTCAAGTGTGGAGCGAAAGCGTTGCTACAAAATGTAGCATTACTGCTAATATGTAGCATCATTTGAAAAGTCACCTAGTAGAGAATGAAGAGTGCTTCAAACTCTGCATGTCAACATCTCCGTTCGGTGCCACACCAACAAAATGCCAAGGCAACCATTTCCACATCAACACCGTATGAAAAAAATAGTCCACAACATAAGGAGATAACGTCCGCCGGAACCTACCACATAGTGAAGGACATACACAATTTGATTTCCTATTATGCAGCTCATTTTTATTTGACAGTTAATGAAATATCTTGTGTGACATCATGCACAAAAGTGCACTTTATTTGTTTTAAACTATTGTAGTGGCGTTCTGTACAAAAAGTGCACTTTAATTTAGTGTTGTTTTGATTTGTCATCTTGAGGACATCATGCACAAAAAGTGCACTAATAGCTTGTTTTAAAATGTCTCTGACAATCTTGCACTTTTGGAATGACATGAATGTTTGTGCCACTGCTTAATAACTGTTTAATAAATACAGATTTATCTAAATTGACTTAGTTGTGATTTCCCTCTCTGCATGAAAGTTTAAAATGAGCATATACTAATGCAGTATGAACAAGAATGTTTTAATGTAGACACATAGAATCATCATATTGGTGTGATTAAAAGTTAAAGTTAAAGTTAAAGTACCAATGATTGTCACACACACACACTAGGTGTGGCGAGATTATTCTCTGCATTTGACCCATCACCCTTGATCACCCCCTGGGAGGTGAGGGGAGCAGTGGGCAGCAGCGGTGGCCGCGCCCGGGAATCATTTTTGGTGATTTAACCCCCAATTCCAACCCTTGATGCTGAGTGCCAAGCAGGGAGGTAATGGGTCCCATTTTTATAGTCTTTGGTATGACTCGGCCGGGATTTGAACTCACAACCTACCGATCTCAGGGCGGACACTCTAACCACTAGGCCACTGAGTAGGTTATATGCATCAAGTGTTCATTCAAGGCTAAGGCAAAATATCAAGATATGTATCGTGTATCGCGATATGGCCTAAAAATATCGAGATATTGAAAAAAGGCCATATCGCCCAACCCTAGCTAAGGGTGTCTCCATTTTGTGGAAAATGCAAAAATTATTAAATCAAAATTCACTTAGAACGATTTACTTAGCTCTTTTATTGCCGCATTTCAGAATCAGAATCAGAATCAGAATCAGAATCAGCTTTATTGTCATTACGCAAGGTAACGAGATTGAGGCCATTCCATACAGTGCGATGTGTGCATGCTAGAAAAACAATGTGCAAATATATAAAAATATAAAAAATGTAGAAGTGCAATGAATATGGTGTGAAATGAATATATACATGAGAAAAAAACAAAACAAAAACAGGGTGGTTGGTGGAATGGGTTATTGCACCGAAGAGAAGGCAGTTATGAGGGACAATGGTGCAGTCCGTTCAGGATGGTTATGGCCCTGGGGAAGAAGCTGTTCTTTAGCCTGTTTGTTTTGGTTTTAATGCACCTGTAGCGCTTCCCAGAGGGCAGCAGGTGGAACAGGTCAGAGCCAGGGTGGGTGCTGTCCTTGATGATGGCACTGGCTCTGTTGAGGCAGCGGGAGGTGTAGATGTCCGTCAGAGAGGGGAGAGGGCGGCCGATGATCTTCTGAGCCGTCTTGACCACTCTTTGCAGCCTCTCCCTGTCTGCTGCAGTGCAGCTGCCGTACCATACCGTAATACAGTAGGTCAGCAGGCTCTCGATGGACGAGCGGTAGAAGGTCAGCAGCAGGTCAGGCTTCAGGTTGTACTTCCCGAGGACTCTAAGGAAGTGTAGCCGCTGCTGAGCCTTCTTGATGATTGATGTGGTGTTGACTGTCCAGGAGAAGTCATTAGAGATGTGGACTTACAGTATTGCGCTGAAGTTTGGGGGCACACCCACAGGGACACTATTGAACCGCTGTTTAAGCTCCAGAAAAAGGCAATTAGAATGATACCTTATGCCCCATATAGAGTTCATACCAATGATCTGTTCATAATGAGTAATTTTCTTAAACTACATGATATAATCCAATACAGTAGCCTTCAAGTTATGTCCATGGCCTCGCAAAGGGCTCTACCTGCAAATATACAGAGTCTGTTTTCACTCAGAGATGGTCCACATGAACTCAGGGGTGTCTTGAAATTCAAACATAACATTGTAAATTCCACATTCAAGGCTTAACTGGGGGTGAAACTGTGGGACAATGTGAGTGGAGAAATTAAACTGTCTTGAAGCCAAAGAGTGTTCAAACTTGTGGTAAAAAAATGTGTTGTTGGGAAACATGACTAGTTGTTTGGACTATCTCAACTGTGGCACACAGGTGCAAAAGAACTCACTGTGGAATAAGGGACATAACACACCAGACAAGGCTTCAGAAGACGAAAGATACCCAGGCAAGATGGAGCTAATCTCATGGTCACTCAATGCTATTATATCCATATTGGTGTTTGTATACTGACTTGTCATTATCATCCATTATCATGTTATACTTGTTCTGAAATTGTCATGTATCCATCCAATCTGCTGTTGAAACTTGGACTATATAACCAACATGTAAGTTGATTGTAAATTAGGGGCGGGACATTGATAAGCATTCTTGCTTTTTTCCCGTATCCCTTTTCGATGGGTGCCGTTGCATGTCTGTCAAATTACAAAGAGTGATGAAGTGTTGCTATGTATGTCTGTCTGCCGGAATAAATAAATTAATTCATTCATTCATGACCGTATAATTCGCCAGCTCAACTTTCGCCCTTTTCATGGCGACGTACTTGTTATCACACAGTAGTTACCCTATCCTACCGCGAGAGGACGACATAGCCCACGTTTAAAGCACTGTCAAAATCAGGGGTAACCAACGTAGTGCCAGCGGGCACCAGATCGCCCGTAAGGACCAGATGCGTCGCCCGCTGGCCTATTCTAAAATGGCTCAAATAGCAGCACTTACCAGTGAGCTGCCTCTATTTTTTTAAATTTTATTTATTTACTAGCAAGCTGGTCTCGCGTTGCTCGACATTTTTAATTCTAAGAGACAAAACTCAAATAGAATTTGAAAATCCAAGAAAATATTTTAAAGACTTGGTCTTCACTTGTTTGAATAAATTCATTTATTTTATTTTACTTTGCTTCTTATAACTTTCAGAAAGACAATTTTAGAGAAAAAATACAACCTTAAAAATGATTTTAGGATTTTTAAACACATATACCTTTTTACCTTTTAAATTCCTTCCTCTTCTTTCCTGACAATTTAAATCAATGTTCAAGTAAATTTTATTTTTTTTATTGTAAAGAATAATAAATACATTTTAATTTAATTCTTCATTTTAGCTTCTGTTTTTTCGACGAAGAATATTTGTGAAATATTTCTTCAAACTTATTATGATTAAAATTAAAAAAAATTATTCTGTCAAATCTAGAAAATCTGTAGAATCAAATATAAATCTTATTTCAAAGTCTTTTGAATTTCTTTTAAAATTTTTGTTCTGGAAAACCTAGAAGAAATAATGATTTGTCTTTGTTAGAAATATAGCTTGGTTCAATTTGTTATATATTCTAACAAAGTGCAGATTGGATTTTAACCTATTTAAAACATGTCATCAAAATTCTAAAATTAATCTTAATCAGGAAAAATTACTAATGATGTTCCATAAATTATTTTTTTAATTTTTCAAAAAGATTCGAATTAGCTAGTTTTTCAAAATTTAATATTCATTTTTTTTTTCGTGTTTTCTTCTCTTTTAAACCGTTCAATTAAGTGTTTTTTTCATAATTTATTCTCTACAAAAAACCTTCCGTAAAAGATAAATATCATTAATTATTAATAATAACATAGACTTAAAGGTAAATTGAGCAAATTGGCTATTTTGGCAATTTATTTAAGTGTGTATCATACTGGTAGGCTAGCCCTTCGCATTAATCAGTACCCAAGAAGTAGCTCTTGGTTTCAAAAAGGTTGGGGACCCCTGGTCTAAATCAACAGTGCTTATTCTCCATTAATTTGTAATGGACTGTTTTAATAGTCCATGTACATTTGTTTCTATATTTGTTTTCTAACACATTGTAGAGTATATTATATTGTATATAACATTATACATATCCTGTTATATTATTGCATATTATATTGCCTAAATGTATCTTAAGCATTCTTTGTATGTGTTCCCTTAGAGCAGGGGTGGGCAATTAATTTTTACCGGGGGTGTGACATTTGGCAAAAAGTCCTTGTTGGGTTTGCAGTTTTACCATCAACACATCAGCTTCTCTTGCGCGCGCTTCATCAGACAGATTCCGGTATTTTTCCTCGTGCTTCGTCGTGTAGTGGCGATTCAAATGATATTCTTTAAACACAGCCACCTGTGTACCACAAATTAAGCACACGGCTTTACCTTTAATTTATGTAAAGAAATACTTGGCAGTCCATGTCTTGTTGAAAACACGGCATTCGTCATCAACTTTTCTCTTTTTAGCTCTCGTCACTTGTGGCTGTGCACCTTCACTCACAGGTTACACCCGGACATACGCCCATAAATAACACTTTTCAAAATAAAAGCAGCACAGTTGTATTGCGCGCACGACATAGATGTTTTTTAAACTTTATTTTGTAATATGTGATTGCCGCTGTTCAATTCACTCACGATCACACACGGGCATACGTCCACACGGAAGTAATACAAATAACGCTTTTCAAAACAAAAGCAGCACCGTTGTATTGCACACTCGACATAGATACTTTTTAAAATGTATTTTGTAATTTATGATTGGCCTCAGGGATGCACAAAGGGCCGGATGTGGCCCGCGGGCCGCAGAATGCCCAGGTCTGCCTTAGAGTTTAGACCACACACGCGACTTGTCCAACTTCACCATTGAAGAGTACCTGAAAGCCTCTATGTGCCCTACTCTCTGATCGGAGCCCTTGTCCTAAGAAGATATCAGATCAGCATTCTGCATCTGGAGTAACCTACTCTATCACAATACCCACAAAATGTATATATGACAAGTTGACAAAATTGTCCGCAGTAGCGTAGAAATCCGCTGAAAAAAGGACACGCTACAACACAAAATATAATTTTCCCTTGTCTGTCCATCACCTGTGTCAAAGGCTCCGCGAGTCCGTGCACACACAAAGACTCACACACACCCTTGCCCTCAGCCTTCAGAAAACCAGTGTCGACGAATTAAAAACTAGACGAAAAGTTGTCAGAAACGAAATCCAATCATATTTAATTGTCTTGTAAATGGATTAGACAAGTTCGGAATCCATCAAATCACCGTTCTTTAATAGCGTACGATATGACAGAAGGTGGAGGTTATTTACAAAGGTGGGCCAAACAGATGTTTTTAATTGCAAAATGAAGAAGTTGAATTTCTCACTGGCGGCGCTAAAACAAAAAGGTGTGGATTTAACGTCTTCTACATCGTAATATGTGAACACCTGGGAGGGAAAGTGAAGAGGATACATTTTATTCTTGACATTATATGATGCCATCAGCAGGCGAGCCATTGATTGTGACATCGACACAACTGTAAGTTAAAGCTGCGTGTATTTGCTGCTTCAGCTGTTCTGGTGAAATGAGCTGTTTCTTAGAGAAGAGCCATCAGTCTAAACGGGGATGACAACAAATGTGTAGGCAGCATCGATGTGAACTTCCTCACACTGTAATTGTCTGCCTGCTTGCTGGTCAGAGAAGACAATGAAATAAATATAATTTAAAAGAACAGGGGGAAATGATGACTCCCTGTTAGTTGGTACAGTAAAACACAACTTGGGGAAAATAAACATTACTATAAAGCAGGTGGGCATCACTGTGAAACGGGTTTGTACGTGTGCCTCACAATACAAAGGTCCTGGGTTCAATCCTGGGCTCGGGATCTTTCTGTGTGGAGTGTGCATGTTCTCCCCGTGACTGTGTGGCTTCCCTCCGGGTACTCCCATCTCCAAAGACATGCACCGGGATAGGTTGATTGGCAACACTAAATGGTCCCTAGTGTGTGAAAGTGAGTGTGAATGTTGTCTGTCTATCTGTGTTGGCCCTGCGATGAGGTGGCGACTTGTCCAGGGTGTACCCCGCCTTCTGCCCATGTGCAGCTGAGATACCCAAAAGGGACAAACGGTAGAAAATGGATGGATGGATGGAAGCAGGGGTGTCAAACTCATTCTAGCTCAGGGGCCGCATGGAGGAAAATCTGTGCACACGTGGGCCGGACTATTAAAAACCATGGCATTAAAGCTAAAAAATAAAGACAACTTCAGATGGTTTTCTTTGTCTTACTTTGGCCCAACATAGAACAAACACATTCTGAAAATATTGCAATATTGTGAGATATAACAGGATAATGCATACATTTAATCATTTGTTTTCAAAACAGTGGGACCCCAAAAATTTACTGTGGGATCCCATTTTTATGACTTGATGGGGTCCCTGGGACCCCATTTTGAAAATTCCCAGCACCAACACTGATGGAGTATCGGTGCCTGCAAAACAGCAACAGGCGGCTGTGGCCTGCGGGCCGGTTCTAATACTAATCAAATATCATCCCGGGGGCCATAGATCATTCTGGCCCGTGGGCCTTGACTTTGACACCCCTGCTATACAGGATAGGCCATGCTGTTAAGTTTCACTGTGTGTGTGTGTGTGTGTGTGTGTGTGTGTGTGTGTGTGTGTGCCCCCCCCCCAAAGTGCAATCCTCTTCTCCAGGTTAGAGTTGGACATATAGGGCCTGACTTGCTAAATATTTGCGTGTACTAAAACAGGAGCAAACTTGGTAGCACACGGAAAGCTGATCTATTAAATGTGTTGAAAGTGGATTGCGTCTGTTAAGTGAGCAGAATAAGGCGTCGGTCTTCATTAATATGCAACATGTACGCTGATCATCAAAACGGCCACAATACTGGGAGGAGAAAATGCAAATATAATTATTTATCATGTGATTCATCAACACTCATCACTGTTTTGTGTTTTATTTAGTAATTGTGCAAACTGACAGTTCCACACATGGCTGCCGGATCGGTGCTCGCGCTGCACACAGACGTTTTTGGATGCTCAGAAAAAAAAAAATAGACATATCGTCTATTCAGCAACATATTTAATAGCTGCTAGAGAGGTCAAGGGGCTGATTAAAAACATTCAGTTGATGCGTTTTGGTGTCCTTTAGTATTAGTTTTAATGACTTGGGTTTATTTCACATAGAATATATATTATTAAAATAATTCTCATACGAAAAAAAAATTCTTGAAGTATGCATTTTTGCGTATTGAGCCCACACTCAGTGCAGCCCGTCTCACATGCACCTTTAGCGGTAAAAAAATAAAATAAAAAGTGGTGTCAATGTACAGTAGATGCACAGCGTGACTGCTTTTAAAATGCCCATAAAAAGTGGTGATGTCTCCTGCATGTTTGACAACCTAGCAAAACGACACAGGCATGATAACATGAAGTTGCAGTAAACAGGAGCGCCTCCGTAGTGATGCTCCGGGGTACAAAACCCAAAACCAGTGAAGTTGGCACGTTGTGTAAATTGTAAATAAAAACAAAATATGATTTGCAAATCCTTTTTTTTTTTTTTAACTTATATTCAATTGAATAGACTGCAAAGACAAGATATTTAATGTTCGAACTGGAAAAAGGTTATTTTTTGCAAGCTCATTAGGAATTTAATGCCTGCAACATGTTTCACAAACACTGTAAAAACTGTTGCCTAGATCTAACTCAATAAAAATAAGGCAACATTTTCCAAGCAATGTTTGTTAGTTTAATCAACTAATTGGTATTTTGAGTAAGTAGAACTTAATAATATGCATTTCGATTTATGCAAAAAGATTAAGTTGCGTTTACAGAAAAAGCCAAGAAATTGAGTAAAATCAATGTAAAAAAACATCAGCATATTGAACACACAAAACTTAATTAAAATAAGTAACATTTAAATGAAAAAATAATTTTTGTACTCAATTTTATTAATTTTGACCAACTTACCCTTTCTTTGTTTGGAAAATGGAAACTGCTTAAAATAATTACTTAGAATAATAATAAAAAAATCAAGACATATCAAATTCCAATCTTTATTAAATCATTACCATATACAAACAGTGGCAATGAGCTGGACAGTATGAACAGTCAACATCCATATTATACAAGAATGCATGACCTCAACTTTTTAAAGTGCTGTATAGAACACCTTCACAATAGTTTTCTTTTTTTAACCGTATACATATTAAAACATTTTCACAAGCCATATCCAAACCTGTCAATAAGCTGGACAGTATTAACAGTCAAGAACATCAGTATTTAGTGCATAAAAGAATGCATGACCTCAGCATCTCAAGTTTTACTTAGAACATTCACAGTACAGTTTCTTGCTAAAACAATTTAACATTAAGATTATCTGTACTTCTGTAACAATTCACAAGCAGAACACCTTCACTGTAGTGTCTTTCGGTGTGTATATTTTGAAACATTTTAACTTAAACAACTCACAGATCCCTCCTTCTGACCAGCTGGAGCTTCACAGTGGGGCAATTTAGTGTGTATAAAACATAAAAAAAACTTAATTTACACACCAGAAACGATGACCTGGAGCTTTGTATAAAACCTGAACAGGACAAACCGTTACAACATTCTGAAGAATTCCACTTAATGAACAATGTATAATGATTTTGAACAGACACAAGAAAATAGCTGTTCAAAAGTGCAAGCTGACAGTCATGGCTCACTGCCTAAGCTAGAAGCTTGTTTTTGAGAGTCATGAATTTGGGGGTTGGTTTTGGGCGCAGTGTGTCAAGTCCCACAAAAAGTCTTTGAAACACCTCAAATGTTTTGGAAAGTTTGGATGGATACTCAAGATTAAGTGCATACGTCAACCCCAGAAGTAGGCAGCATGCTTTGGCCAGCTTTCCAAGATGAGTAAGGACTGGTACTCCTTCAATGATGATTCCTACTGCATTTGGCTCACGACAGATGTAGATGCTCATATTCTTCATTTCCAGGTCCTCATGAACAGCGGTCTCTGCAGTTCCCTTTGAGATACAAAAACAGTAATTAAAAAAAACAAACATCTAATTTTATATTTACAGTAATATAAGTTGTGTGATTTAATTCAGATAATGATTACTTTTGTGAAGACCATTTTGAAAACTTTTTAATTCTAATTTGAGATCTTGTACATTAAACTTGGTACAATAGATGCATTTCCAGCCACATGTTTTTTATTGGCATTTCTAATTTGCATATAAAAAACCTGAATAGAACCACCAGAAATTAAAACAAACAAACAGTAATATGTTATATGTATATATATATAAAGTAAATGTTTTAATGCTTGTTTAAGGGGAGTATTTTTTGTTTGCATTGTTTTTTTAGGGCAAACAGAAACACGAGACAGAAAGGCATCACTCTGTGGTGCTATGCTAATTGGCTACCCTGGGGCTCTTGCCAACTAGCTGCATGCTGGACCCCCACCTGACAACTACTGGTTCAGTCAGTTCACATAAAAGTAAACCCAAATTAAGCTTGTACATCGGACTGATCCAAACCTGCTTTTAAACAATACTTACAGTAGTCAGAGATTAGCTCCTGTCCACTCTCTCCCATGTACTCTATGAGGCATCTCACAGTCACATCTCTCTTCTTCACTGCAGAGGCACTTGGGTCCTAGAGTTAAGAGAAGAATAATAAATAATTGAATTTTGTTGGCAATTTTACTCCAAATCTGTGATACCGTTATTAGAGCATGATTACAGATTCAGTTTAAACTTTCAAACCACTGTTAACCCACCTGTATCAGTTCCATCAACAAGTTCTTGATGCGCTGCAGTCACTCCTCCTTTTGCACTGGAGAGCTCCAGGACTTTTGGCGTGTACCTGTCCAGTTGTGACATAAATGTTGATTCCAGTGGAACAGCAGTGCACCTTCGGAACGCTTCATTAATCTGTAAGACAGCAAATGTTGACCGTTACTGATATTAAGGGTATTAGTATACATTTTCAGGCAAAAAGTGAGTCTAGTATGTCATGTCCAAGTCACAATGGAAACTTGGTCAGGAAAAATAGAATGATAATAGAATAGAATAGAATAGAAGATGTTCTACGAGTCGGTGGTGGCAGGCGCCTTCTTGTACGCCGTGGCCTGCTGGGGCAGCGGGCTGAGAGCGAGGGACGCAAACAGACTGGACAAGTTGGTAGAGAAGGCCTGTAACGTAATGGGAGTGGAGTTAGACTCTCTGGCGGTGGTGTCAGAGAGGAGAAGTCTAGCATCTTGACAGATGAGAGCGAAGGGATGTATAAGAGCATGGGCAACCTACATGAATGCAAGGCAAGGAATGGCTGTGTCCAAAGGTCCCATGGTGCAGTCTGTAATGCTTTAAAATGTCACTCTTGGTTGGTACAACAGTGCTGCACAAATTACAGGGCCACCCCATCTGTCATTGGAGAGAGAGAACAAAAAAGACAAGTTATGGTTCATGTCTAACCTCTTGGATATATAAGCCTGATGAGAGCCCTTTATATCTGTTTTTTTACACCCTAATATACTCATTTGCAGTATTTCCTCTAGATTTTTTTGTAGCCACGGTGGTCTAAGTTGGTAACCTAGCAACAGTAAGGGGGTCCGGGGGCATGCCCCCACGGAAGAAACATTTGAAAAATTACCCTTTAAATTGTGACTACTGGTGAGATTTGGGGGGGGGAATTGTTGGGATTGAGACTTACACAATGAGTGTTATTCTTACAAGAGTAGCGTTTTGCCTAGAAGTGTGCATGGACAGCAGGTCTGAGGGGGCTTCAGATAGCTCTGTCAAGTGTATCTAGCTAGCTGCTAGCAACTTTGAATGCAAGCTAGTTAAGCAGCTTTAATGTGGCTGCTTATAAACTGAAGAATAAAATATTAAACTACCACGCAAAGAAAACGCTAATTATAAACTTCACAGCTATAAACAATGTTTGGTTGAAGTTAATGAGCTGTTGGAGGTAAGAGCACATTCGAAATGGCGGTCGGCGGGAAAAGTAGTAAACTAAATATAACATTGAACCATGCTTTTGAAAATGTATACATTTAAATCCTGGCAAATACTGACTTTGAACAATATAAATTGTTACTTACATGAGTTCGGTAAAGTGTTTTCCTTGGGCTCCGTGAAGAAACGTGTCTGGGCTTGTTCTTCCACAGCTGCATGCAGGTGGGCGGGTCCTGACGTTTTAGATCTGATATAAACCTTTGAACTGAGTTTTGCTAAATCAATTTATGTTGGAAGTCCAATAAAATTAATTTTATCTCATAAAAAAGTAAGTTACGAAAATAGTCACACTTTTTACTTATAGATAACTCAAAAACTCTAAAAATAAAAATAAATTGATTTATTGGAATAAATATACTTTTAAAAATAAAGTAGAATGGACAATACCACTGAAAGAGTTTTTACAGTGACAAAAGCTGGCACAAGTGTCAAAAAAGACTGAGAAAGTTGAGGAATGCTCATCAAACACTTATTTGGAACACCCCACAGGTGAACAGGCTAATTGGGAACAGGTGGGTGCCATGATCGGGTATAAAAGCATCTTCCATGAAATGCTCAGTCATTCATAAACAAGGATGGGGCGAGGGTCACCACTTTGTGAACAAATGCGTGAGCAAATTGTCAAACAGTTTAAGAACAACATTTCTCAACTAGCTATTGCAAGGAATTTAGGGATTTCACCATCTACGGTCTGTAATATCATCAAAAGGTTCAGAGAATCTGGAGAAATCACTGCACTTAAGCAATGATATTACGGACCTTCGATCCCTAAGGCGGTACTGCATCAAAAAGCGACATCAGTGTGTAAAGGATATCACCACATGGGCTCAGGTACACTTCAGAAAACCACTGTCAGTAACTACAGTTGGTCGCTACATCTTTAAGTGCAAGTTAAAACTGTACTATGCAAAGCGAGATCCATTTATCAACAACACCCAGCAACGCTGGGTCCGAGCTCATCCATGATGGACTGATACAAAGTGGAAAAGTGTTCTGTGGTCTGACGAGTCCACATTTCAAATTGTTTTTGGAAACTGTGGACGTTGTGTCCTCCGGAACAAAGAGGAAAAGAACCATCTGGATTGTTAAAGGCACAAAGTTGAAAAGCCAGCATCTGTGATGGTATGGGGGTGTATTAGTGCCCAAGGCATGGGTAACTTACACATCTGTGAAGGCGCCATTAATGCTGAAAGGTACATACAGGTTTTGGAGCAACATATGTTGCCATCCAAGCAACGTTATCATGGACACCCCTGCTTATTTCAGCAAGACAATGCCAAGCCACGTGTTACAACAGTGTGGCTTCATAGTAAAAGAGTGCGGGTACTAGACTGGCCTGCCTGTAGTCCAGACCTGTCTCCCATTGAAAATGAGTGGCGCATTATGAAGCCTAAAATACCACAACGGAGACCCCCGAACTGTTGAACAACTTAAGCTGTACATCAAGCAAGAATGGGAAAGAATTCCACCTGAAGAGCTTCAAAAATTGGTCTCCTCAGTTCCCAAATGTTTACTGAGTGTTGTTAAAAGGAAAGGCCATGTAACACAGTGGTAAAAATGCCCCTGTGCCAACTTTTTTGCAATGTGTTGCTGCCATTAAATTTTAAGTTAATGATTATTTGCAAAAAAAAATTAGTTTTTCAGTTCCAACATTAAATATCTTGTCTTTGCAGTCTATTCAATTGAATATAAGTTGAAAAGGATTTGCAAATCATCGTATTTAGTTTTTATTTACGAATTACACAACGTGCCAACTTCACTGGTTTTGGGGTTTGTGGTACACGCAAAATCCTCATTTAAATTAAGGCGGTCTGCAACACTTTAAAATGGCACACACAGTCTTAGTAAATCACACGCCCACTAATAGTACCCGCTTTTTTATCGGGTACTATTCAACTGTTCAGCGTGTAGTGTTTGGTTCTTAGTAAACCAGGCCCATACTGTAGCTGACAAGCGCATACTATGCAGAAGACAGTGTTACTAGTGTATTAGCACACAACAAGTGCTGCAGCGTGAAGAAACATATCAGTGTTTTTATCATTTAATGGTTTCAAGCATAAAAACTGGATTTATTGTCTTTCTGTCCTCAAGTATGAATGTTTATGTAGCCAGTCTTGATACCAAGGTGATGTTTGTCACCAGGTTGGTGCAACTCAGACCGAGGCATTCTTACAGTAAATACAAGCAGTGATGGTGGGGAGCGGGGGGGGAAACAAGTTTAATTAACATATATAAGGAAATATAAAATACTACTATAATTTGTCCATACATAAAAGATAAAGGATCCCATTGGATACATCAAAGATGCTAAAATGTCGTCAATTGGTGCAAACCTATACCACCCTCCCTTTGTAAAAAAGCAGGCTTTGCTACACATCTTAAAACGCAGCCTGGAGCTCCACTATCAGCTACAGACATGGCAGCTGTACATTTGATTTCGTTTTTGTGGTCAAATGTAATGCCGGCATGCAGTTTTGCGTGATATGTTGGACACGTGTAGGGTTAAGAACAAACAGCTCATTAGCATTAAAGCTACAGACACACGCAGTAAGGCTAACTTAGAAAATGTTTCAAATATGTAAGTTGTAGATTCAATGCTAACACATGTCCAATTCGCCATTGTGCCACTTCTGGCACTCGTTTACGTTTATCTTTCATCAGTATTGTGTTGAAGTATTGACTCTAAATGTGTGATTAGTGATGTGGAAACTGATAACTAATAATGCCATGCTTCTGTCACCAGCACGCAGCGACTCTCCAAGGCAACGAGCGATAGGTGGCGCTACACGCAAGAAGAGGTAAGGGAAGGTTTCCCTTTCTCATTCTGGTTTCGAAGCTTTCTCCACCTGCGCGTCAAAGCCGATCCATGCGGCGTGGACCTGAAACTCAGCTCTCACACAACAATGATGATATCAATGATGATAATAGTCAATGATGACATCATGCAGGGGATGACTACAGGAAGTAGATTGAAGCACACGTCCCGAGCTGAAACTTTTTTTTCCCACAATGCAATATTTCATGATTATTCTCATCGCATAATTCAAGCCTATGAATATTCTCAGTCGTTGCATTCTCAGCACGTTGAATCAAGCACAAGTGGATTGTTCACCTTTCATCCATGCAGACTTCATCAGGACCAGCTCTCAGACTAAGGCTGTCCTATCTAGTTTTGAGCCTGAACTGACGATTCCGAAAAAAATCCATCAGTTCATGCTTGTGACTAGGTAGAACAGCATGAACATAAAAAGCCTACCAGCTTAAAAATAAAATCAGTTCATGCTCAGGACTAGATAGGACAGACTACAGCTGTCCTTCCAGTATTGAGAAGACAACCTCTCAGGCTAGGGTTGTCCTATTTTGTCAGGAGTACTAATTGATTGAATTCAATTTATTTTTAGGCTTACTCTGTTCATGCTGTCCTATCTCGTCATGTGAATAAATGACAACACTTCTGACTATCACTGTCCTATCTAGTCATGGGAATAGATGACAACTTCTCAGGCTATAGCTGTCCTATCTTTTCACGAGCACATATTTTATTATTTTTAGGCTTACTCTGTTCGTGCTTTTCCTATCTAGTCAGGACAACCCCTAAAACTAGAGTTGTCCTATCTAGTCATGAGAATAAACGATAACCTGTCAGGCTAGAGCTCTCCTATCTGGTCATGAGCACATACTGTATTGATTGAATTGTATTTAGCTTTAGGCTTCCTGAAGTAGTGCTGTCCTATTTAGTCATGACAATAAATGACAACACCTCAGATTATTACTGTCCTATCTAGTCATGAGAATAGGTGACAACTTCTCAGGCTACAGCTGTCCTATCTTTTCATGTCCACATAATACTTTTTATTTATTTCTAGGCTTACTCTGTTAATGGTGTCCTATCCAGTCATGATAATAAATGACAACCCCTCAAACTAGAGCTGTCCTATCTAGTCATGAGAATAAACGATAACCTGTCAGGCTAGAGCTCTCCTGTCGGGTCATGAGCACATACTGCATTGATTGAATTATCTTTAGGTTTCCTGAGGTAACGCTGTCCTATTTAGTCATGAGAATAAATGACAACACCTCAGACCATCCCTGTCATATCTAATCATGAGAATAGAGAACCGCTCAAACTAACACTGTCCTATCTAGTCATGGAGTCTCTCTCAGCATGGAGTTGTCCTATCTAGTCATGAGCACATATTGATTTGCTTTATTCATTTTTAAACTTCCTCTGTTTATGCTGTCCTATCTAGTCATGACCATAAATGACAACCTCTTAGACCAACATGATAATAAATAACAATTCCTTAGACTACCACTGTCCTATCTAGTCATGATAATAAATGACAGCCTCTCATGCTAGAACTGTCCTATCTAGTCATGAGCAAATATTGAGTACATTTGTATTTATTTTTAGGCTCCTAAGAATAAATGGAAACCCCTCAGACTAGAGCTGTCTTATCTAGCCATGAGCAAACATTGATTTCATATATTTATTTTTATGCTCACTTCGTTCATGCTGTCTTAATTAGTCATAAGAATAAATGACAACCCCTCAGACGAGAGCTATCCTATCTTGTCATGAGAATGAATGACAACCCCTCAGCCTAAAGCTGTGTTATCTAGTCATGAGCATATATTGATTTGATTGCATTTATTTTTAGACTCACTTCGTTCAGGGTGTCCTATCCAGTCATGAGAATAAATGACAACTGCTCGGACTAAAGCTGTCCAATCTAGTCTTGAGCATAAATATATTTTTAACCATAATCAGTTGATGCTGATGACTGGATAGGACAACAACTTTCGGCTATGTCCGTTCATGCTTAAGATTATATAGGTCAAACTCTCGGGCTAGTGCTGTCCTATCTAGTCAGGAGCATGAGCTTATTTATTTTTAGTCTGTTAGGCTCCGTCAATTCATGTTAATGATTAGATCGGACAGCGTGAACAAATGCAGCCTAAAAACAAAATCGATTCATGCTCACGACAAGATAGGCTAACCCCTTAGACTAGACCTGTCCTATCTAGTCGCCCGCATGAACTGATTTTATTGTAGTTATTATTAGGCTTGATCAGTTCATGCTGTCCTATCTCGTCATGAGAATAGATGACAAATTCCCAGGCTGGAGCTATCCTATCTAGGCATGAGCATTAACTGGTGAAACCTTTCGGATGAGGGCGAACTATCTTCTAAAACAACCTGAACAGTCCGTTTGTAATCTATTGAAGTGCTGAGTATGCATAAATGAAGGATATTTACATTGTTAATAACTTCCTTTGAACCTCCAGAAACTGCAATGCAAGGCACACTCACAGGTGGTTTTCACCTGAAAATAAAGTCCATTCAAATCTCTGAAGAATATTCCTGTGCTGGAAGCATTTCATTATCAATGGAAAAAAAAACTAATAAAAATAAAAATATATATTTATCTAAATATGATATAGTGTATATAATAAGAACCGCTAGCAGTGTCCTGCGGAGCACAGGTCGTTCACAGTGTCGCCATGATGCTGACTGCTCAGGTGTTGCACTAAGACACCAAGCTGCAGCAGCATCTACTGTACAAACACACAACTTATGTACAGATGACTTCTTATATACAAGAGCAACACAAATGAAGTCAAGTCACTCCAGCAATGACCCAAATCAGCATTTAGATAATTGCACTGCACATGAACATGAGGTATGCTTAAATACACTATGTACAGTATTTGCACATGGACTACATCTTGTGTTTTTTGGTACGACTTGGAAGACGCTGCTACGTCGGATTAGAGAGTTCTTGCTTTGGGGTCCGCCTCTGGGGGAGCATCCGGGGCTGGGGGTGTACCAGGAAAGGCAGAGATTCCAGAAGGAAGGGCGAGGGGCGCTCGGGGTGATTGACCCAGGCGGAGATGAGCGGGCGAGAGGAGCTGACAAATGCTGCCTGGGCCTGTGTTGATCATGGCGAGGTTTTCAGGCCATGCCAGTGGAAGGTGGCTGCTTTCCACACCTGGGATCATCCATGACAACACCTTGAAGATTGGATCATTTGATAATATTAATTTTCATGGAATCATTTTTAAATTACTTGAAACCCTCAAACTTTGTTACTTCGTACTTGTCATAACATTGTCAACAGTAACCTCAAACCCACATTGTCTGGATGCTACTGACAGTATTTTATAACGCATGCAGAGCTAGATAAAGCTGCTGGATGTTGGGACTTACCCTGAGCGGGCCCTAACCTCAGGGCTGAGGAAGGTGGGCCTATTCCATGGCTTGGGCCCTGAGGAGGTCAGGTCATGCACACAGGTGTATTCTAATCGCCAGTAATAAAAGAGCTGGACTAATGTGGGCTTATAGGTTGACCCAGTCAGGTTGCTAAAACGTTTACAAGACTGACATTAGTGATTTAGTAGGTGTAAAAATTGAATACAATTTTATTTTTACTCCCACATTTCACTTTGTGTGTGAATGTGTGTGGGAGTGGGTGATTGGGATGTGTAATGTAAAGCGCTTTGGTTATCATACAGGTATAGTAAAGTGCTATATAAATACAGACCATTTACCATTTTGTGATGTGCAAATTTACAAATGGATCGACGATACTGCCTCCAAGTGTATTCTGGGTAAAATCATCATCAACAGTCCACCAGGCTAGATGAGCATTTTACTACAATGTTAACATGAGTGGCAGTTCATATAAACATACAAGTGGAGGGCAAAATGCAAAGAAAAATAACCTGACCCTTTAACGACTGGGTTGAGTTTTTCCTACTGCTCCGAGCGGGGCGGAAGCCCTGGTCGCCGGCACGAGAGGCAAACGTGCTAACTGCCGAGCTAAAAGCTCAATAACACAGAGTTTAAAGGGTGTGGCCACGTGCCCCGCCTCTGGCCTGGCTTTGATTTGTTCCGCCACTGATGCTAACCACTCACAATACTTCAAATGCAGCTACTGCGTTATCTTGTGGAGTTAAAAAGAACTATGTTGGGAGGTTTCTTTACTGCCACAGCTGCTTCTGCCATTGTCTTTTAACCTTGCGCTAATTAGTGACCTCAACTAGCAACTAATACAATAATACTTCAACTTAAGAACTTAATTGGTTCTGAAACGAAGCTCTTCACTCAAGACACTTGTATCTCAAGTCAACATCCATTCCATTCATCTTTTTACGCTTATTCTAGGTCTCCAGCCACTACGTTCCGCTCTTCCCCGGGGATTCAGAGGCGTTCCCAGGCCAGCTGGGAGACCTAGTCTTACCAACGTGTCCTGGGTCTTCCCCATGGCTTACTGCCGGTCGGACATACCCTAAATACCTCCCCAGGGAGGCGTTCTGGTGGCACCCTAACCAGATGTCCAAACTACTTCATTTGGCTCCTCTTGATGTGGAGGAGCAGCGGCTTCACTCTGAGCTCCTCTCGAATGATAGAGCTTCTCACTCTATCTCTAAGGGAGAGCCCCGCACCCAGACAGAGGGAACTCATTTCGGCCAATTGTACTTGTGATCTTGTCCTTTCGGTCATAACCCAAAGCTCATGACCATAGGTGAGGATATGGACGTAGATCAGCCGGTAAATTGAGAGCTTTGCCTTCCGGCTGAGCTCCTTCTTTACCACGACGGATCGATACAGGGTCTGCATCACTGCAGACGCTGCACCGATCCGCCACTCTGAGGTACTTGAACCCAGGGGCGCCGAAAAGGGGGGGTAAAGGAGACAGATTCTAGGGGCCCATGATGGAGGGGGGCCCAGAGAGGCCCCTAATGATGATGAAATTATAATACAGAAAAAATAATGACACTGTGTTGGGGGCCCTGTAAAGATTCTTTTCATGGGGCCCAAAATCCCTAGCGGCGCCCCTGCTTGAACCCCTCCACTTAGGGCAAGATCTCCTCCACCAACCCGTTGGTGGCACTCTACCCTTCTCCGGGGGAGAACCATGGACTCGGACTTGGAGGTTCTGATTCTCATCCCAGTCACTTCACACTCGGCTGCAAACCGATCCAGTGAGAGCTGAAGATCCTGGCCTGATGAAGCCAGCAGGACCACATCCTCTGCAAAAAGCAGAGACCTATTCCTTCAGCCATCAAACCCCATCCCCTCAACGTCCTGACTGCACCTATAAGATCCGACCCAACATGAGAACGCAAATCCGATGACACAACCACAAAGTCGATCATCAGACTGCAGCCTAGGGTGTCCTGGTGCCAAGTGCACATATGGACAACCTTATGTTTGAACATGGTGTTCGTTATGGATAATCTGTGACGAGCACAAAAGTCCAATAACAAAACACCATTCCGGGTCAGATGGCTGGCGTTTCTACCAATCACGCCTCTCCAGATTTCACTGTCATTGCCAATGTGAGCGTTGAAGTCCCTCAGCAGAGCAAGGGAATCACCTGAAGGAGCACTCTCCAGTACTCCCTCTAGTGAATCCGAAAAGGGTGGGTACTCTGTACTACTGTTTGGTGCATAAGCACAAACAACAGTCAGGACCCGTCCCCCGACCCAGAGGCAGAGGGAAGCTACCCTCTCGTCTACTGGGTTAAACTCACTGGGCAACAAGTAATGACATTCTCGCCCGTCGCCTCTCACTGAAAGAGAGTCCAGCCCCTCTCGAGAGGACTGGTTACAGAACCCTGCTGTGTGTCAAAGTGAGTCCGACAAGATCCAGCTGGAGCTTCTCCACCTCGCGCACCAGCTCAGGCTCCCCCCCCCCCCCCCCCAGGTGGTGAGCTGATGTTCCACGTCCCAAGAGCTAGATTCTGTAGCCGACGATTGAACCGCCCAGCTCACACTGCACCAGACCTCTATGCCCCCTCATTTGAGTGGTGAGCCCATTGGAGGGGGCGTCCCATGGGGACAGGCCTGGCCACCAGGCGCTCGCCATCGAACCCCAACTGGCCTGGCTAAAGAGGGGGTCCCCGGTGACCAGGGTCTGGGCAAAGGAAATCTCGGTCCTTGATCAAATCAACGCCTCCCATTTAAATGAATTAAAATAAATTAAATGAGTGCTTGCCCCTCCCCCAAAACAGCACCTTTTTAACTTGTAACATGCTTTTTAAAAAGAAAAACACATCTTTAGATATTAAATATTGTATTGTATTGTATTGTAAAACAATACAATAGAATGTACTACAAACGTTTTTATGAAGTAATGTAATAATAAGGTACAGTATTTAACTCAGGGAGTGGACTTCTACGGTATCTCCTTTGAGCTGATTCTCCATCAAACACACCATCAGCAGCTTCTCCATATTTTCATGGATAAATATCCGCCATTTAGAACGTGGTGTCATCGACTCATTCTGATTCAGTATTATAGTACAGACGAGACCAGTGATACAGTCCAACTGCTTCACCAAGTTAGCTAGTTGTGTTTGATGATTTATTTCTTTAAGTCAGCAAATATCAAGCTATAAGACCAAATGTTTTGGGCGGATCTTACGTAGGCTCACTATGACATTTGCTACGCCAACTAGTGGCAGGAATTGGAAGGAAGCGGGGAATGTTTGCTTGCAATTGGCCGAAGACAGGGCCCGTGGCGGTCAACTCAAAACACCATGTAAAAACTGTAGAAATAATCAGTTTCAGTGTGAAACAGTCATCCTCAAGAAGCCTTAATTAAGGCTAAAAATATCATATATTGTCATTAAGAGGACATAAGGTTCCCTCCATTAACGAGTGACAATATTATTATACGGCTGTGTTTTTGTCTCACCTCTGAAGTACTAGGAAGTTCTTCACGAGTTGTGGGAAGCATCAGATCCAGAAGCTGCTGCCCACCAATGTGCAGGGAGTTAGTGCGCGGCCTGTGGGAGACAATGAGAACCTCCTGGGCCCAGTGCTCCATCAGTCTTTGCAGATCTTCAGGCAGGTTTATGTCGGCGGCACTCATTGATGAGCCGGCGTAGCTTCCTGTCTTGTTGTTGCTGTTATTGGCCTGAGCCTGCGCCAGTCCCATCACTGGCGGATGAGGAGGCGGGGTGGCCCCGGTGGGTGGCTGCTGCAACGGATTAACAGCCCCTGAATTGGCGCCGAATCCTGGCATCAAACATACGCACACGGCATAACTCCATGACCACAAGGACAACAGGATTGATGCACGCGACATGATTGTGATTCATTTACATACATAAATGAACTACATACTGTTGCCGCGCTCTTTGCCAAGACACAGTCGCTTCAACGTCGTCCCTGTGAGACAAAACACACACGTCACTAATCTTGTCCCGCCAGAGGACAATATGGCGTGATCACAATATGCATCAAGCCAAGCAACAACATAAACCTGATTTAGAAGCCAAACATAAGCAATAGCCAAGTGCAGCGTGATGGCAACAATGGAGAAGAGTAGAGAGACAGAAAGACAGACGGCCATTTATGAATACAGATCAATGCACAAACATTTAATCCAGGGGTGCCCAAACTTTTTGACCCAGGGGCTGCATTGGGTTAAAAAATGTGGCCAGGGGCCGGGCTATATATATTTACTGTATATATACACACACACACATATATATATATATATATATATATATATATATATATATATATATATATATATATATATATAAAATCAATAATCTAAACTGTTTTTTCCTTACACTGAACAAAAAAAAGTCATATGTCCACTGATATTTAATAACTCTACACTCAAGAGTCCTTCGATTTCGATATTTTTTTCCCTCGTGCACTAATTGACTGAAAGAGCGCGCACTTACCGCGCTCTCGCCTGACTGTGCGGCGCAAGTGTGATGACGTCACGTTATCGATGGAGGTCCAGTAACAAGCGGTAGAAAATGGATTGATGGATGGGTGAAAAAGGACAGATTAAAAAAAAAAAATTAATTACATTTATTTTTTATTTTTTAAATGGCCGGATTTTGGACGCTGGCGGGCCTTAAATGCCTAGGAGACCCAGTAACAAGCGGTAGAAAATGGATTGATAGATAGGCGAAAAAGGACAGATTAAAAAAAATAATTATAACAAAAAAAAAAAAAAAAGTAATACGCGCGGGCCGGATTATGGACGCTGGCGAGCCGTATCTGGCCCGCGGGCCGTAGTTTGGGGACCCCTGATCTAATCTCATACAAAAAGTCTGCAGAATTAATAAAGAACTTTTGATGCACTCTTGGATTTTAGGGGGGTACATAATGTTGGTCTGCAAGTGTGCACACAGGGCTTTCTCTGCCCCCAAACAAAATTGTCTTAGTGGAACCATTTTGGTCTTTAATATTACTTATTTAATATAATTTATTATTAAACTCCTTAGGGGCTCCCACGCCAAACCTAACGTCACCGCCCAAATACACACACTCCATTGACTTAATTTTGTTGAAACAAGCTTTTTAAAACACAGTTATTGTATGCAGCTTATAATGTCTCCATGATTTTGTATGGTAAAAACTTAAATAATAATAAATAAAAATATTGTATAATTAAATGTGGGATTAACTCGTTCTCTCTTCCATCCAAACACTGCTATCCATTGATCACGTCTGCCAATAAAAGCTCCAGTGGTGACACGCCTCATTTTCGACCATTAATCAAGGTCCCCTGAACGCGCCACAGTTATGTTCTAGGACAGGGGTGTCAAAGTCAAGGCCCGCGGGCCAGATCCGGTCCACAAATTAATTATCTATGGCCCCCAGGATGATATTTGATTAGTATTGAAACCGGCCCGCACGCCACAGCCGCCTGTGCCAATACTCCATCAGTGTTGGCAACAGGATTTTTCAAAATGGGGTTCCAGGGACCCCATCAAGTCATAAAAATGGGGTCCCACAGTAAATTTTTGGAGTCTCTCTTTTTTGTAACCGTTTTGAAAAAAAATTATAAATGTATGCAAAATCCTGTTATATCTCACATTCTATATTGTGTTTTGGAAAAAGGTTGTCATAAACGTTACTTGATTCATTAAAAAAATTATACAAAAGAAAATAAATTTTTATGCATACGAAAATTAATTCAGTTATAAACATTCATTCACTTTCTTCTTTCCTTCCATGGATCTAAACTTTGCGGCTGCTGGTATTTTGTTCTATATTTTTATTGTAATATTTTCAGAATGTGTTTGTTCTATTTTTGCCCAAAGTAAGACAAAGAAAACAATCTGAAGTTGTCTTTATTTTTTTTGTTTTAATGCCATGACCCCGAAGGGAATAAGCGGTAGAAAATGGATGGATGGATGGATTTTAATAGTTCGACCTGCGTGTGCACAGATTTTCCTCCATACGGCCCCTGAGTTAAAATGAGTTTGACACCTGTGTTCTAGGAGATGAAAAAATAGAACTTAAACGTAACTTTGTCCAATTCTGCCACAAATAGACTAATTATTGCTTTACCTAGCCGGCAACTGGCGTGCTAATCCCTAGCTGGCATCTTATACCGCTAATTGCTATCTAGCAAATACAGCGTTAATAGCTTGATAACTTAAATACTAACATGACTATAGAAATATAATTATCTATCCATGTCTTTATTTGAAACCAAGGTACAGTGAGTAGAGTGACCAAGCCACTGCCATTTCTAAACTATACTAGAGTGTGTTGGATCATTTTGAATGTATATTTTAAGACGTTTAAATTTGTGGAAAAATTGCAAGGAGATATAAAAAATATTATTTATCCAAACCTCAAACATGATTAAAATGTGTCTTTTCTTGTCTGACAGATGGTTACACTCAAACTCTTCTTGATTATTGATTGATCCGTCAACTCAGCAGCTGTTTAAATAAACAGTATAAAATGTAGCAAAAGACGCTAAGAGGCAGAAAACGAAACTCAAACAAAAAGGCAAAGCGCTACCTTGGTTTTAATATGCCCCGCTTTTTGCAGTTGATAAAGAAGGTGAGAAACACGGTCAAATTTTTCATTTGTCAATTCTGCCATGTACAACGATCACCCTCTTTTGTTGAGAATCATGTGTTTGTTAGTTAGCAACAAAACAAAAAATAGTACCGGTAGTTGGATTTTAATGAAACTTTTAGGAAATGTCAGAAATGGGATAAGGAACAACTGATTGGATTTTGGTGGTGATCAAAATTATTTAAACTACTTTAAATTATGTTTTGATTTTGTGGCTCACTTTTGTGTCTGTATGTTACCAGCCTGCCTCCACCCACAGAGACAAAGAGAGTGGCTGACTGACAAAAGGGTTCACTCCGTTTATTTATTTTTGCTATTGATAGCTCAAAAGTGTATATGCAGATTTTGTCAAAACTTTCAGGTAATGCCAAAAATTAGCTGAAGAACAAGTGATTACATTTTTAGACTGATCGGATCATTTCTACCACGTTAATTACGAGGCTCAACTTCTCTGTGGTGTATGCTATTGTATCCACCAGCAGAGACAAAGAGAGTGGATCACTGACAAGAGTGTTCACTCCATTTTCACTGGAAACTCAATTTCCCAACTGATTGCAGCTGAGATAGGCTCGAGCACCCCCCGTGTCCCCGAAAGGGACAAGCAGTAGAAAATGGATGGATTGCACAAACTTTCCGTTTTACGAACCGCAGACCAAATTTAAATATGCTTTGGAGTACGAACATTGTCTCTGTGTACGAGTGCTTCATTTTTAAAGTTTTGCTAGGTCAATAGAGTCCAAAGAAAGCAATGGACAAGCGATGTGTGGTTGGAAACATTCAGGAAGTATCCACAGCTTTGTTGACGCTGCCTCTCCCCAGCGCCCCGCTGCGGACAAAGATGATCAACCAACAAGGTAAAGTGGATGAAATGTTTTATTCTTAATCATTGTAGCAACATGGCTCTTACAGTTAAGGGGTTTTGTGATTTCAAACTGTGAGTGCACCGCAAGGCTAGTGACAGTGTGTGTGCGTATCGGCAGGGAGGCTAAAAGTGAGGAAAGTTCAGCTCGTTGTTGTTTTGACTTTGTTTTCAGACAGAGAGTTCATTCATCACCTCCTTGTAATGTTGCTTTGATATACAGTACTGTGTAGTGCTCTATATTGGGAATGCTCCAAAAAATGGATTTACATCCAAAACGCTATATTTATTTATTTATTATGATTCTAAATCGTTCATAATCATATATATATATATATATATATATATATATATATATATATATATATATATATATATATATATATATATACAGTATACATGTGTGTTTGTGTGTGTGTGTGTGTGTGTGTTAAGAAGATGTTTGGATTAAAAACATCAAACAACTTATATTGATAATATTCCATCCATCCATTCATCTTCTTCCGCTTATCTAAGTTCGGGTCGCGGGGGCAGTATCCTAAGCAAAGAAGCCCAAACTTCCCTCTCCCCAGCCACTTCGTCCAGCTCCTCCCGGGGGATCTCAAGGCGTTCCCAGGCCAGCCGGGAGAGATAGTCTTCCCAACGTGTCCTGGGTCTACCCCGCGGCCTCCTACCGGTGGGACGTGCCATAAACACCTCCCTAGGGAGGCGTTCGGGTGGCATCCTGACCAGATGCCCGAACCACCTCATCTGGCTCCTCTTGATGTGGAGGAGCAGCGGCTTTACTTTGAGATCCTCCCGGATGACAGAGCTTCTCACCCTATCTCCACCCGGCGGAGGAAGCTCATTTCGGCCGCTTGTACCCGCGATCTTGTCCTTTCGGTCATAACCCAAAGCTCATGACCATAGGTGAGAATGGGAACGTAGATCGACCGGTATATTGAGAGCTTTGCCTTCCGGCTCAGCTCCTTCTTCACCACAACGGATCGATACAGCGTCTGCATTACTGAAGATGCCGCACCGATCCGCCTGTCGATCTCACGATCCACTCTTCCCTCACTCGTGGACAAGACTCTGAGGGACTTGAACTCCTCCACTTGGGGCAGTGTCTCCTCCCCAATCAGGAGATGGCACTCCACCCTTTTTCGGGCGAGAACCATGGACTCTGACTTGGAGGTGCTGATTCTCATCCCAGTCGCTTCACTTTTGATATTATTATTATTATTGTTATTATTATTATTATTATTATTATTATTGATACTGTTGCTTTGATACATTTTTGGTTTACTTTTTTTTAGCTTTTTTTTCCTTTTGTATTTATTAAGAATTGCATTTTTATGTCTTCTCAATTGCTTTGTAAAATTCTATCCTATGTATGGACAAGCGGTACAAAATGGATGGATGGATGGATGTATTGTAAAGCTGGGATTGTTTTGGGTTTTTTTTGGATCGATTTTTGTAAAAAAAATACTATTTTTTAAAGGCGGCCAACACGAGCGAATAAGTCGTAAGTCAGCAGCCAAGAAGAGCTTTTATAACCTGTAACCTGTTTTGAAGCGTTTTTATCATCATTTATACACCAAATAATATATTACGAAAGTCTTGCTGAATCAAAAATTTATTCTGAATCGAATTGTCGCCACAAGAATTAAATCAAAGATTCCAGCCTTTACTTTATATTGTATTCAAAGTGTACAAACATTTGCTAAAATATGGACTTTTGTAGAGGCTGGAACCCATTATTACTCATGTTTAGTTTTTTTGGCGTTTTACTTTTGTTGCTGTATGTAAAAATGACGCCTCTGAAGTGGCAGCTGGTTGCAGCAGCTCTGTGTGTTTTGTTATGTCCTCCCGTGTGTACCAGTAGAGTGGAAAAACAAGTTGCCTCTATATTATAGCTATTATCATATATATCTGATTTATGACACCGGAAGACTTATAAAGTTTGCGAATAAATCAATAGGATCAAAATAGTATCAATCTCACGGAGATTCCCGAGCCATTTTCAGAGATAATGAGGAAGCCAGTAAAGTGATTGTGTGACGTAAAAGTAGGAACCGCAGACCCCTTTCCCATCAACAACAATGCAAATCATGCAGACTTTGTGAGAGCCAACATCGACTACTTTGGGAAAAATGATGATCCATAACCCTATATTGTTGATCTTGAATATAATGAGGATGAGCTCCCAAGTTTAGAAGCTAAACAAATCCATCTTTAGTGAAGCACTAAGCATCATGTAGCAGTATTGCTAAGTGCTAAACAAGAAATACAAACTATAAAAATGATAAAACTATAGCTTACTGTACTATGTCTGCTCTCACTGTGATGACGACTGATATGATGTTCATCTCTTTTAGATGAAGAATTAACCTTGATCAACACAAAGGGTTAACAGGAAAAAGTCTCCCTGCAGACACTGTTTTCGGTTATGTGTGTGTTTGTCTCCATCTCGAGGTATAAACTGAATGTAACAGATGAACAACTTCTAGATGTATGACTAAATCCACCTATTATTCAGATGAAAGGCATAAATTAATAATTTAGAATAACTTTGATGAGCCGAGACGCAATGATGTGGGAGCAGCAAGACATCACTGTCGGCTCGCAGCAAAAGCAGCAGTGGACTACTTAGCTGTCTGTATAATTGCGCAGCAAAGAAAATAGTCAGTCTGCGTCAGCGCCTATAAAACAACATCGCTAATATTTGGTTAATATTCACGTCACGATATGTATAAGTGTATTGTTGGCGGGTTTTGTATGGTTTTTTAGAGGGTTTTGTGGGCGAAATAGAACCCTAACCCATTGTTAGTGGACTTATTACGTATTAATTTATTTACGACTTAGAACGAATTAAAAAAAAAGAAAACAAATGTGTCTGATATAAGGATTGTCAATGATAGACAGCGCAACAACTAATTTTTGCACATTTCCAGTATGACTTATTTGATACTATGGTCAGAGTGCTAAAGTGTTACTCCAGTGACGTCAATCTCCAGAAATTCCATCCATCCATTTTCTACCGCTTATTCCCTTTGGGGTCGCGGGGGGCGCTGGAGCCTATCTCAGCTACAATCGGGCGGAAGGCGGGGTACACCCTGGACAAGTCGCCACCTACTTCGAGCGTAATATTCAAAATGTCTGACTGAATTGGTGGCATTCTGTGATGTTTAAACTGTGTTTTTACATAGTTTACGGATTCTAAATACAAATGGATATAGTTTCATGGATACAATGAAACACCATTAAGCACATAAAGTCAACTTGTTTTCCCACTCTACTGTTCCCCTCTTGTTTTAATGTTTTTTTTTACCTTTTAGTTTAAAACCCTTTGGGACTGCGCAAACGTAACCTAAGGGGGCAGTTTTGGGGTCTTCACCCAAACCTTAATAGCCCTCCCCACTTCAACCTCATTGTGATAAATCAAGGTCGCACTGTGTTTAAAGGGATTATTTCCTATTCAGAGATAGTCAGAGCTATGAGTGTTTTTCTAGTTCTCAATAAAGTCTGTTTTGTGTTATATTTTTTGGTGTCCAGAAGGAATTTATTGGTCTTGCATTATTTTTTTATGGGAAGAATTGCTTCGGTTCAGTTTTCGTCAGATCTTTCGGAAGGGATTGCAGATGAAAAAAACCGAGGTAGCACTTTTACATTGAGCAAAACAGAAGTAGAGTTGAAAAAGTGCAGAAGAGACACAAAGAGTGAAGCTATGCAGGAAGAGATACAAACAGATAGATAAAGGCACAGGCCCACTGAGAAATCTAGCTCGGGGCTTGCTACTGGATTTATAGGTCACTCTCTCAGACGGTTGAGGGTGATTAGACCAGCCTGGAAAGGAGTATAATCAAAGAAGGGAGAAGACGTTACAGTGAGAAGAGCAGACGGGAAATCAAACTCTCATTTAGGAAGTGCCGCCATGTTGTAATACCAGTATTGTTGGCACTCACCTTGTCCTAGCGGCGCTTGTGCACTGGTGCCATCTCCATACAGTCCCGCGTAAATGTTATCCGTCGACAAGGAGCCCTTGAGGGAGCAGGGCTGCTGAGTCTGCACGGGTTCCGAGGCTGAGCTGGGTAAGTGACCGGTGCAAGAGCGGGCCCCACCCTGAGTGGCGATGGACCCCCTGGCTGGAGATCCGTTTAAGCTCACAGCCGTGTCACCGCTTCCTGGAGCGGCTGACGGAAATACGAGCGTCAGGAAGGCGGCAACTTTCTCGCTCGATGCGCAGCTGGGCGATACTCACCGGTTCTGCCGCAGTCGGCGCTTTTATTGGTGACGTGTCGGAACTGCTGCACCAGAGGGCTGAGCAGTTTGCCGGGTTTTAGCCTGTGCTTGCCAGACCTTTTTCTGCGTCCCACAGGCGGCGCTACGTGCGAGTACGTCAGCCCTGCGGGAGGGGCTTTCCCCAGCCGGCAATACAGCAGCTCCACCTCTCCTCGCTGGTGGGCCTGAAGCTCCGAGATCTCTCTTAGATGTCTGAGGGGAACAGAAGCAGAACCGCCATGCTCACAAACTCACTCAAAATACAGGCAGAAATTGTAATTCCTCAGATATTATATTTAATATTCAACTGTAATTATGAGAAAATGGACCACAAGTACAAAACCCAAAACCAGTGAAGTTAGCACGTAAATACAAACGGAATACAATGATTTGCAAATACTTTTCAATCTATATTCAATTGAACAGACTGCAAAGACAAGATAGTTAACGTTCGAACTGGAAAACGTTGTTATTTTTTGCAAATATTAGCTCATTTGGAATTTGATACCCAATCATGGCACCGACCTGTTCCCAATTAGCCTGTTCCCCTGTGGGATGTTCCAAATAAGTGTTTGATGAGCATTCCTCAATTTTCTCAGTCTTTTTTGCCATTTGTGCCAGCTTTTTTTAAACATGTTGCAGGCATCAAATTCAAAATGAGCTAATATTTGCAAAAATTAATATAGGTTGAAAAGGATTAGCAAATCATTGTATTTTGTTTTTATTTACGAATTACACAACGTGCCAACTTCACTGGTTTTGCGTTTTGTATATTGTACACAGCAGCAAATCCCGGTAAGGAGCAAATCTCTTAGTCAGCATGCTGATGACAGTACGACAAATGTAACACGCATGATTTACACACATAACTGCTGGACACTAACATACTTTAGCTACTGCCATCTTGTGGGGTTAATGAAAACTACATCATGGGGTTGCCTACAGCCACAACTGTCAATAACCTAGTGGTACCTCGGAATACGAGTTGATTTGGTTCTGTGACGCAGCTCGTATCTTGAAAAAACTTGTATTGCGAAACAACGTCGCCCATTGAAATGAATTAAAATCCATTTATTTGGTGCCTGGCCTCCCCAAAACGGGGAAAGTTGAACATGTAACATGACTTTTGAAAATAAAAATAAACTTTTAGATGAGAAATATTATATAAAGCAACACAATAGAATGTACTACAAACAACTGCTGTAGATTAATGAAGTAATGTAATCATAATGTACAGTATTTACGTTGGATAGTGGACTTCTACAGTATCTGCTTCAAGGTGTTTTTACGTCAAACACACCATCAGCGGAATCTCCATATTTTCATGGACAAATGTCCACTGTTTAGATATTATTTTAACATCCTTGGCTGGCGTTACCAATTCTCTATGTTTCAGTATGGTGCAGACTAGCAGTGATACACTCTAACCGCTTAACCAAGTCTGCTAAACGCTCGGCCTTATTTTTGATGATTTTGTTCTTTAATTAAATTAATATCGTCAGCTTTTTCTTCTCAGTGCTGACCTTCACACTCACTTTCTTCATCCCCACGGTCGGAAAAACAAACATGTGTCGATCTCTAGCTATAAACTAATGCTAGTCGTGTTTTGGTCGGATCTTACTGGGTTCACTTTCGCTACGGCAACTAGCGGTGGGGAGGGTCGTAACCAAAAGCATAACAATTAGCCGGGGGACAGCTTGTGTCCTGAAAAACTCATATGCTGGAGCACTCGTATCCCACTGTAATGTGTTTTTAGATCCGTCAGTTGTTTGCTTTTCCATCACGCTACACTTAGCTACATACCGGCCGACTATGGGAGACTTAGCATTTATCTGCATAAAGCTGTTAATTGAATATCTGGTGATGTTCTTGTGACATCAAGATGACATCGCCACAATTATCACTTTGCCTTTGTCGTCCTTTATTTTGATATCCAAAACCCCCGGAAAGCAGCGGGACCTGATGACATTCCGGTCAAGGTGCTTAAGGGATGTGCAGACCAGCTGGCTGGGGTTCTCACAGACATCTTCAACATCTCGCTGACCCAGGCTGTGGTACCATCATGTTTTAAGACGGCCACAATCATCCCAGTGCCAAAAAAACCTACAATCTCCTCCCTCAATGATTATCGCCCCGTTGCACTCACCCCCATCATAATGAAGTGCTTCGAGAGGCTGTTAAAGGAATACATTGTCTACAAACTTCCCCCCACATTCGACCCATACCAGGTTGCTTATCGCCCTAACCGCTCCACAGAGGACGCCATCTCCTCTGCACTCCACCTGAGCTTAGAACATCTGGAAGGAAAGGACACACACGTGCGGATGTTGTTTCTGGACTTCAGCTCAGCATTGAACACCATCATCCCGCAGCATTTGGTGAGCAAACTGACCCTCCTTAGATTCAGTACCCCCCTATGCAACTGGCTGCTTGACTTCTTCACAGACAGACCCCAATCTGTGAGAGTGGGCAACAACACCTCCAGTGCCATCTCTCTGAACACCGGCTCCCCCCAGGGCTGCGTCCTGAGTCCGCTGCTGTTCACGTTGATGACCCATGACTGCTGCGCCAGGTCCACTACTAACCACATTGTGAAGTATGCGGACGACACAACAGTAGTGGGCCTCATCCGTGACAACAACGACATGGACTACAGGGAAGAGGTGAAACATCTGGTTGACTGGTGCAGAACCAACAACCTGGTCCTGAACGTCTCCAAGACCAAGGAGATCATCGTTGACTTCAGGAAGCACCAGTCCAGCCACGCTCTACTCTTCATCAACGGCACAGCGGTGGAAATGGTAAGCAGCACCAAGTTCCTGGGGGTGCAGATAACTGACAATATAACCTGGTCCCTACACACCGGAGCTCTTGTAAAAAGAGCTCAGCAGCGCATGCACTTTTTGCGTCGGATGAAAAGAGCACAGCTCCGTCCCCCCGTTCTCACCACATTCTACAGAGGCACTATAGAGAGCCTATTGACCAACAGCATCTCTGGACTGGAGCCTGCAGTGCCTCAGACTGGAAGTCTCTGCAGAGAGTGGTGAGGACGGCGGGGAAAAGATCATCAAGACTCCTCTTCCTCCTATCCAGGAGATCGCAAAAAGACGCTGCCTGACCAGGGCTCAGAAAATCTGCAAAGACTACTCTCACCTCCACCAAGAACTGTTTTCACTGCTGGACTCTAGAAAGAGGTTCCGCAGCCTTCGAAGCAGAACCTCCAGGTTCTGTAACAGCTTCTTCCCTCAGGCCGTAAGACTCTTGAACGCATCATATCATCATTATCCCCTCAACTCCCCCCAAAATGGATTAACTCGCTGGAATAAAAAAGACAATATAACATACATCCATAAACGTGGACGCATATGAAAAAGTGCAATATATTTATCTGTACATTAACCTATTTATTTATTCATATCTGCACCTTATTGCTTTTTAATCCCGCACTACCATGAGCTAATGCAACGAAATTCCGTTCTTATCTGTACTGTAAAGTTCAAATTTGAATGACAATAAAAGGAAGTCTAAGTCTAAGTCTAAGTCTAAAATGTTAGAAAACTAAATCTCCACCAACCTTACCTTTAAACCCAGTGGCGGGCCGTGCATTTTTCACCTAGGCCTTCAGTGATGTCCTACTTAGTCCGACTTCACCTCTCAAAATACTGTAATTTATGTCACCGCATGGACACGACTGGAGATACTATACAGAAACACACTTGCACACTACTTCGTATTGGAACCCCTCAACAGTGTACAAAACGGTACATTTTTTGGCACATTTAACATTCAATAAAACCGTTTCAGCAATTAAAGCATATCTTACGTTGTACTGTCAACATTTTAAAAATTGTAAAAAACAAATGAAACATGAAAAAATTAAGAAATAAAATATTTGATCTCACAATTTGTCGACACCGTATAAGCCAGTGGTACCGCTCGTAGTTGGTTACTTTGAGTGAAAGTGGCGGGCAAACCATTTCACCGCCGGGATAGCTTCCGATCTCGGCCGACCTCGTCTCACAAGATGTAGTTTCTCTTAAGTATCTTTCTTGAAAATGGCCTTGCAAATATATATCTGCCACCTAATCAACATTTTGCTCTCCTTCTTTGTGAGTACGGGTGCGTTTTCTGTGGCTTTCTATGGCTCGTATGGCTCCAGTGCCATTTCCTGTTTTCGCAACTTGTGATTGGATACTCACTTGGGACTCCCAAGTGAGTATCCAATCACAGCGTGAGGCCAGCTAGAAGGCCTTACTGACAACAACTCGTGATCTAATTGGCTATGGCAACTGTCTATCAACCGTATGTGTCCGTTCACAGCGCACAGACGTCCGCATTGTTGATTCTGAAGGCCCCGGGCAGATTTGGTCCAGCATGGCAACACAAACTAGCTGAATTCTGATTGGATACAAACTCTAACCTAAAAACAACAGCACTGGAAAGAGCATAATATGACATGAAGAGAATATGAATCATTTTAGATATTTAGGGAAAGTAAATAAAAAATTACTTTTATTATATCCTTAATTATGGTCATGATTTCTGGTTATGCTAGGCCAGCTTGCTGGCCCTGACCACTGCTTAAACCCCCTATTTCTTTGCTATCTTTTCATATTTTTCTACATTTTGTAAAAAGGCTAAAATTAACATTAAACCTTTTAATAAAAATAAAAAAAGCTATGTGTTATTAGTTATTATTAAAATTGAAGCATTTTCTCTTAACATTGTGCCTTTTTTGCTTGACTTTTTCCACGGCTCATTGGTTGGGGTCAATCAAACCCCCAAACCTGATTCCTTTGAGCCTACAGCAACGCTGCCCTAACCCTGAATGCTGATAAGACAAAAAAGAAGAGATGCTTACTTCTCCCTCAGTCTCTGAAGTTCTCTCTTCATGTCGGAGTCCTCCATCTCGGAGTCATTATCGCTGCTGGCGTAGGCAGAACCGGGCAAGCCTCCACGCCTGCTTGGAGAATCGGAACTCTGCACGCTGCTGCTGCGCCCCGAACGTCTGAGGAAGGCCACCGCCCTCTTCATCAGGTCGCTTCCTCTTCGCTCGGAGCGAGCGCGTTGACTCGGGGTGGCCGGGGCCGCCTTAGCCGGGCTACTCTCCGCCCCCGAGTCGGAGGAGAGGGAGCGAGCGTGAACTGTGATGTCCACGGGCACGGACGCTGAGGCGACGGGGTGAGGCAAGGTGTTCTGATTCGCCACAGAGGGAGGCGTGTCCAGGTAGAAGTCAGGAGGGGCGGAGTAACGGCTGCAGCGCGTTCTCTGCGTGAAGTCGTCCTCGGTGCTGACCACAGAGAAACGCCCGATGGTGGTGGAGGGAGTCATGGCCTCGGTGGGACCATTGAAACCTGCAGGGTGCACTGGTGAGGCGACGCTGCTCCAGCTCCTCTGCTTCACGTCTCGCTTGTTGGCCACGTCAGGAGGAGCCGAGATGATCTGACAGAAGACGAGAAAAAAAAAGCTGAGTGTAAGCGTTTAAACACATCCATCCATCCATCCATTTTCTACCGCTTATCCCTTTCGGGGTCGCGGGGGGCGCTGGAGACACAAAACATGATATTCCATACACACCTTAAACCGGCCTCTTGCCCCAGAACAGGAGACAGAATGAGGGACGTGTCTTTTTGAATGCGAAGCTGTAGATCATAGAACGTAGAAATAATAAGTAAAGAAATTCAAAAACATTTTCTTTCATAAATGATGTTGAGACATACTTACCACACACAGCAGAGTCACTTAGAGTGCTCAAGCTATCCATTCTCTCTGGAATTTGTGGCTAAACGAAACAATAACAGTAAAAAACAAACAATACAGTTATTTTTTTACAAAAAAGTGACCAAAATATAGAAGTTGTACACATTATAAAATATATTAGATCAGGGGCCCATTGGTTCCGGTTCGTCGTGAGTGACTGCTCGCTGTTGCTGCTGCGAAAAAGCTAAGTATCGTTCTATCTGTGTGCTTTTAATTGTTTTGCAGCTTTCTTTACTACTTCCCAAACATATGTAGTAGTCCTATTTAACTTCAAATCACCCGATCTCTGTCTCACCACCCCTTCCTCAGCTAGCTAGCTGCTAAGCTAACAAAGCTAGCGCGGAGAAAGGCGGCGCCGGTCGGAAGGAATCTACTCCCCACACATCGCAACCACCACTTCCCTGAAGACAGCAGGAACTTCACTCGGTGACAGAAAATACCGTGAGTATGGCTTCCTGCGCTTTGTGCACCTTACTCGTGAATAGGCTGGACCTGCTAGAGGGCCGTGTCCGCCAGTTAGAGCAGAGTAATCTCGTAACTTTAGATGTTGCGGACACATCTGCTAGGGTTATCTGTAGCGAGCTAACTAGCCCAGTTTATAGCAGTCCTAAGCGGCCTATAAGCTACGGTGAATCGGTTGAGACGCATAATAGATTTAGCCCTTTAGCTAGTCCTACACCCCAGTCTACCGGGCACCAGACCTTAGTCATAGGGGACTCCATCACCCAAAACATAAAGCTTAGCAAACCAGCCACAATTAAGTGTATTTCCGGGGCCAGAGCACTTGATATTGAAGCTAATCTTAGGGAGCTAACTCGCAACAGGCCTAGTAAACACGTACGACAGGCTAATCGCACCACTAGTTATGCGAACATAGTTGTACACGTTGGCTCCAATGACACTAGGATGAGACAGTCAGAGATTACGAAGAGAAACATAGCCAGGACTTGTGATCTCGCTAGAAAGATGTCCAGGCATCGAGTAATTGTCTCTGGCCCCCTAACCTGCGAGAGGCAATGATGAGAGATATTGCAGATTAGTCTCGCTTAACAAGTGGCTGGCTAGCTTCTGTAGACAACAGGGACTAACGTTTATTGATAATTGGCCCTCTTTCTGGGGCAAACCAGGCTTGCTGATGAGAGACGGCCTTCACCCTAACCAGGAAGGCGCCATCATCCTGTCTAGACACACAGATTTCTGTTTGAGTCACACTTGACTAACTACACTAGAGCAAGCCCGGTCACAGGCAATTACAGAGTCTGCTAGTCCGGGTGAGGAGTCAGTTAAGCTAGAACTAGCCAGCGTCAGGCTGGATAATCCCTGCACACATAGCAATTCTCTTAGAATAATACACAACTCACATAATATTTTTTCTGTAGTGACTGTGTCAGAGGTAGACATGCATTCTACTGAGGTGGCAAATTATGATGCGTTCAGTTTATCGCAGCACCAAGCAAACAATCTGAAAATTCCCGTCATATCAATTCTTAGATATGGTCGAAATTATTTAAAGTGCACTATGCATAATAAACGCAACATTATTAATATTGCTACTACGGATAATTTCAATAAAAACTCCTCAAAACAGCCCACTACCTATAATATGGGCTTTTTAAACATAAGATCATTGTCTTCCAAAACGTCATTAGAGACAACAATCTTAACGTCATTGGTCTCCGCGAAACCTGGCTGAAACCAGATGATTTTTTTGCGTTGAATGAGGCATCTCCTCCTAACTATACGAATGCGCATATTGCCCGTCCCCTTAAAAGGGGTGGGGAGTCGCACTAATATACAATGAAAACTTTAACCTTACCCCTAACCTAAATAATAAATATAAATCGTTTGAGGTGCTTACTATGAGGTCTGTCACACCGCTACCTCTCTACCTGGCTGTTATCTACCGCCCCCCAGGGCCCTATTCGGACTTTATCAGTGAATTCTCAGAGTTCGTTGCTGATCTAGTGACGCACGCAGACAATATAATCATAATGGGGGACTTTAATATCCATATGAATACCCCATCGGACCCTCCATGCGTGGCGCTCCAGACTATAATTGATAGCTGTGGTCTTACACAAATAATAAATTAACCCACGCATTGCAACGGTAATACAATAGATCTAGTGCTTGTCAGGGGCGTCACCACCTCCAAAGTTATGATACTCCCGTATACTAAAGTAATGTCCGATCATTACCTTATAAAATTCGAAGTTCTGACTCATTGTCAACAAGCTAATAATAATAATAATAACTGCTATAGCAGCCGCAACATTAATGCTGCCACAACGATGACTCTTGCTGGCCTACTGCCTTCGGTAATGGCACCATTCCCAATTTATGTGGGCTCTATTGATAACCTCACTAACAACTTTAACGACGCCCTGCGCAAAACCATTGATAGTATAGCGCCGCTAAAGCTAAAAAGGGCCCCTTTAAGGTATACCCCACAGTTTACAGAAGAAACTAGCGCTCATAAATTATCATGTAGAAAGCTGGAACGCAAATGGCACGCAACTAAACTTGAGGTTTTCCATCAAGCATGGAGTGATAGTTTAATAACTTATAAACGCATGCTGCGAAGTTGGTAGAGTGGCCGTGCCAGCAATCGGAGGGTTGCTGGTTACTGGGGTTCAATCCCCACCTTCTACCATCCTAGTCACATCCGTTGTGTCCTCGGGCAAGACACTTCACCCCTTGCTCCTGATGGCTGCTGGTTAGCGCCTTGCATGGCAGCTCCCGCCATCAGTGTGTGAATGGGTGAATGTGGAAATACTGTCAAAGCGATTTGAGTACCTTGAAGGTAGAAAAGCGCTATACAAGTATAACCCATTTATCATTTATCATTACCTTAGCTAAAGCAAAATATTACTCAAATCTCAGCCACCTCAACAAAAACGATCCTAAATTTTTGTTTAGTACAGTAGCATCACTAATCCAACAAGGGACTCCTCCCAGTAGCTCCACCCACTTGGCAGATGACTTTATGAATTTCTTTAATAAGAAAATTGAACTCATTAGAAAGGAGACAACGCATCCCAACTACAACTGGGTTCTATTAACACAGTTACGACTGTATATAAGACGGATACTGCCCTCCAAAATAGTCGCTCTCTTTTTGATGAAATAACATTAGAGGAATTGTTAAGGCGTATAAATGGGATAAAACAAACAACCCACTTCCTGGGAAACTTATCAAGGAGCTTTTTGTATTATTAGGTCCATCAGTGCTAAATATTATAAACTTATCACTTTCCTCTGGCACTGTTCCCCTAGCATTCAAAAAAGTGGTTATAAAAGCCCTAACCTCGATCCTGACCTCATGGTAAACTATCGGCCGGTGTCCCACCTTCCGTTTATTTCGAAAATCCTCGAAAAGATTGTTGCACAGCAGCTAAATTAACACTTAGTGTCTGACAATCTCTGTCAACCCTTTCAATCCGGTTTCAGGGCAAATCACTCTACGGATACAGCCCTCGCAAAAATTACTAATGATCTATTGCTAACAATGTATTCTGATGCGTCATCTATGTTGCTGCTTCTTGATCTTAGTGCTGCTTTCGATACCGTCGATCATAATATTTTATTAGAGCGTATCAAAACACGTATTGGTATGTCAGATTTAGCCTTGTCTTGGTTTAACTCTTATCTTACTGACAGGATACAGTGCGTCTGCCATAATAATGTGACCTCGGACTATGTTAAGGTAACGTGTGGAGTTCCCCAGGGTTCGGTTCTTGGCCCTGTACTCTTCAGCATCTACATGCTGCTGCTAGGCGACATCGTACGCAAATACGGTGTTAGCTTTCACTGTTATGCTGATGACACCCAACTCTACATGCCCCTAAACTGACCAACACGTCAGATTGTAGTCAGCTGGAGACGTGTCTTAATGAAATTAAACAATGGATGTCCGCTAACTTTTTGCAACTCAACGCCAAGAAAATGGAAATGCTGATTATCGGTCCTGCTTGACACCGACATCTATTTAATAATACCACCTTAACATTTGACAACCAAACAATTACACAAGGCGACTCGGGTCTCTGGGTATTATCTTCGACCCAACTCTCTCGTTTGAGTCACACATTAAGAGTGTTACTAAAACGGCCTTCTTTCATCTCCGTAATATCACCCACATATGCGGTCCTCTCCAAGGTTTCTCACAGTCATTCACATCGACGTCCCATTGGAGTTGTGAGTTTTTCCTTGCCCTTATGTGGGCTCTGTACCGCGTATGCCGTTGTGGCTTGTGCAGCCCTTTGAGATACTTGTGATTTAGGGCTATATAAATAAATATTGATTGATTGATTGATTGATTGATTGATTGACTACAGAGTGGCCAGGAGCTCCCCCCAAAATATTAACACTGAATTAGTAATCTGACTTTGATTTTGAAATTGTATTAAATAATTATATCTAACCTATTTACAGCTTAACAGGATAAACCTTGTCAAATGATATAAAACCATGCGTTAATCACAAAGAGTATTATCAAGGCTTAGGTCAGGTTGATTACAAAAATAAATACTAATCAAATATACTGCAAAAAAAGGGACTTATAAAAACTGATGAAAAATACATTTACATAAAAATACACAGTGCTAAAATAAAAATAAATAATAATAATATAAATGTTTCTAAAATAAACTGTCAATGAAATTAAAGTGCAAATGAAAATACGGTTTCACCACTTTAGTCTCATTTTTTGCACTTAAACTTCTTTATAACTTGAGCTCCAGACTTCTTCTGTTTGTTTGATATTGTCATTACTGACACAAGTGGTGGAAAAGTGTATTACAACTGAGTACCAACGCGGCTCATACGGACCACAGCTAAAAAACAAGTTATTTTTTTGAGGCCATCTATGTCATAGATCCAACACAATGCTGGTGAAAGAAATCACATGACGCAAAATGTCATATTTTTCTTCAAACCCATAACTTTGATTTATAGTCAAAAATTGTGAGTTGTATTTTTGGTGCGTTGCCGGTGATCTACTGTGCGCAATTGATAAGAAGTGCAAAATATATTTTAAATATATTTAAATATTTAAATGTGATTTCTGTGTGTACTACACCAGCTGTGCACATGGAGACCCTGTACATTCATTCAAACTGTGTTTTGTCATTATATTGTTGAATACGCAGCACACAAATATCAAGTTAAAGTTAAAGTACCAATGATTGTCACACACACACTAGGTGTGGTGAGATTATATATGAACCGCCTTTTTTGGGCAATATAGAAATGCAATCTACACAACACAACCTATTTTTAGCACGCCGAAAGTGCGCTCTGGGAGACGCCAGTGTTGTGATGGTGTGTGTGAATGATGATGTTTTTTATGTAGGCCTAAAATCTGTATTACCATATATATTGCAGCCTTCTGCCATAACCATATATATCATTTGAAATATAAATGACAATACTGACTTAAAATTTTAAACTTTCAAAATTATTGAATGATTCTATTTTTATCACAAATATAATCAAACAAAAACGGTGTAACAATATCAATTAAATATTTAAGTTATTTCCTACTATTGGCTCTAATTTAAATAATTTGGTTTTCATCTTAAGTCCTCCTGTGTCCATGGATTTATTTCCTGAGTTTGTAACTTCGCAAACAATAATAAAATTGACAATAATTGATAATAAAGAATATTGACCTAACCACTGTAGCATCGACCATATCCTGTTATTAAACTTGGTATTGTTACTATGCTGCCATGGGGACGAAGATTGCTGACCTAAAAGCGGTTTTGCACTGACAATAGCCATCAACATGCATCATCACGATATGAGGATAGTTCTGTATTAAAATTCATATAGTTCATATTGCATATATCACGCAACCCTGGTTGCAAGGTCCATCTATCCATCCATCCATCTATCTTCCTCCGCTTAGCCGAGGTCGGGTCGTGGGGGCAGCAGCCTAAGCAGGGAAGCCCAGACTTCCTTCTCCCCAGCCACTTCGTCCAGTTTATCCTGGGCGATCCCGAGGCGTTCCCAGGCCAGCATGGAGAGATAGTCTTCCCAACGTGTCCTGGGTCTTCCCCGTGGCCTCCTACCGGTCGGACGTGCCCTAAACACCTCCCTAGGGAGGCGTTCGGGTGGCATCCTGACCAGATGCCCGAACCACCTCATCTGTCTCCTCTCGATGTGGAGGAGCAGCGGCTTTAGTTTGAGCTCCTCCCGGATGACAGAGCTTCTCACCCTATCTCTAAGGGAGAGCCCCGCCGCCCGGCGGAGGAAGCTCATTTCGGCCGCTTGTACCCGTGATCTTGTCCTTTCGGTCATAACCCAAAGCTCATGACCATAGGTGAGGATGGGAACGTAGATCGACCGGTAAATTGAGAGCTTTGCCTTGCGGCTCAGCTCCTTCTTCACCACAACGGACCGATACAGCGTCCGCATTGCTGAAGACGACGCACCGATCCACCTGTCGATCTCACGATCCACTCTTCCCTCACTCGTGAACAAGACTCTGAGGTACTTGAACTCCTCCACTTGGGGCAAGATCTCCTCCCCAACCCGGAGATGGCACTCCACCCTTTTACGGGCGATAACCATGGACTCGGACTTGGAAGTGCTGATTCCCATGCCAGTCGCTTAACACTCGGCTGCGAACCGATCCAGTGAGAGCTGAAGATCTTGGCCAGATGAAGCCATCAGGACCACATCATCTGCAAAAAGCAGAGACCTAATCCTGCAGCCACCAAACCAGATACCCTCAACACCCTGACTGCGCCTAGAAATTCTGTCCATAAAAGTTATGAACAGAATCGGTGACAAAGGGCAGCCTTGGCGGAGTTCAACCCTCACTAGAAACGGGTCCGACTTAATGCCGGCAATGCGGACCAAGCTCTGACACTGATCATACAGGGAGCGGACCGCCACAATCAGACGGTCCGTTACCCCATACTCTCTGAGCACTCCCCACAGGACTTCCCGGGGTACACAGTCGAATGCCTTCTCCAAGTCCACAAAGCACTTGTAGACTGGTTGGGCAAACTCCTATGCACCCTCAAGGACCCTGCCAAGAGTATAGAGCTGGTCCACAGTTCCACGACCAGAATGAAAACCACACTGTTCCTCCGGAATCTGAGGTTCGACTATTCGGCGTAGCCTCCTCTCCAGTACACCTGAATAGACCTTACCGGGAAGACTGAGGAGTGTGATCCCACGATACTTGGAACACACCCTCCGGTTCCCCTTCTTAAAGAGAGGAACCACCATCCCGGTCTGCCAATCCAGAGGTACCGCCCCCAATGTATGGTCATTTTTATTTTTTTATGTCATAAAAAAATACAATGATGTGTGCTTACGGACTGTATCCCTGCAGACTGTATTGATCTATATTGATATATAATGTAGGAACCAGAAATATTAATAACAGAAAGAAGCAACCCTTTTGTGCGAATGAGTGTGAATGAGTGCAAATGGGGGAGGGAGTTTTTTTGGGTTGGTGCACTAATTGTAAGTGTATCTTGTGTTTTTTATGTTGAAAAAATATTTTTTATCTTTTATTTTATTTTTTTTAATTTCTTGTGCGGCCCAGTACCAATCGATCCACTGACCAGTACCGGGCCGCGGCCCGGTGGTTGGGGACCACTGGCCTCGGGTGTCCTGGTGCCAAGTGCACATATGGACACCCTTATGTTTGAACATGGTGTTCGTTATGGACAATCTGTGATGAGCACAAAAGTCCAATAACAAAACACCACTCGGGTTCAGATCCGGGCGGCCATTCTTCCAATCCCGCCTCTCCAGGCTTCACTGTCATTGCCAATATGAGCGTTGAAGTACCCCAGTAAAACGAGGGTATCACCCGGGGGAGCACTCTCAAGTACTCCCTCGAGTGAATCCAAAAACGGTGGGTACTCTGAGCTGCCGCTTGGCGCGTAAGCGCAAACAACAGTCAGGACCCGTCCCCCCACCCGAAGGCGGAGGGAAGCTACCCTCTCGTCCACTGGGTTGAACTCCAACGTGCAGGCTCTGAGCCGGGAGGCAACAAGAATTGCCACCCCAGCCCGTCGCATCTCACTGCTGGCAACGCCAGAGTGGAAGAGAGTCCAGCCCCTCTCGAGAGAACTGGTTCCAGAGCCCTTGCTGTGCGTCAAAGTGAGTCCGACTATATCTAGCCGGAACTTCTCCACCTCGCGCACTAGCTCAGGCTCCTTTCCCCCCAGCGAGGTGACGTTCCACGTCCCAAGAGCTAGCTTATGTAGCCGAGGATCATTGTGCCCCACCTCTGGGCCTGGCTCCGATGCGGGCCCCGGTGACCCGCGTCCGGGCGAGGAAAATCTGGGTCCTTCGTTTTTATTTTTCATAGAGATTTTCGTGGTTGCAAGGTATTTAAAAAAAAAAAAAAGTTTATTCATCACACCAATATTTTGCTTTCCTCTAAAAACATTGCAAGCACTAAATGATTATATTAGCATTTCCTCCTCTCAGTATGTTAGAATAATTATGTATATATTATCACACTAACTTTAGTATGCTTAAAGTCCGTTGCTTTAGTTATTTAGCTATTGTGCTCAAGTTGGACTTTTTCTAATGTGAGCAAGGACAAATACTTCTTGTCTGAGGGGTGGCCTCAGCTGTAGATGTTATCTTTGTTTGAGCCCGCCAACAGCCAAGGACTTCAACCGACTTCAGCGAATATGGGATGACGGCACGCGGACGAGGCAGAGACTTCAAGGACCTCAACAAGATAAGATTCCAACACGCAGACGAAGCGGTGACGGGGCAAAAGCACAAAGCCCCCAGAACATTCCGTCACGTATCGCGCGTCCTGGACCTGCTTTGCATAAAATATGTGACCACTCCTTTTAGAGGCAGCCTTAGTATTGTTGACTGTGGAACTCCTGAATAAAAAGATAGACGCAAGAGCTGGACCTTAGAGCGTAGGGCGAGACTGTGACTAAGGGTCCGGCTCCATGCGTTCTCCTCATGAGCTAAATTGAACTCTGTCTCTGATTGATTCCTTGCTTCTTGTCTGATTAATAGATGTCATCAGTGTTTGAACCTGACATCTCCTTGGTCCTTCGAGCCGGATCCCAACACGTCTGACGATTCCAGCCTGGTGAGTAAAATCAGAAGACCATGGCACCCACATCTCCCATTGAGGAGCTGCTTTTTCTGCACCCGGGCTGGATCTGACGACTGACGGGGAACCGAGGACAAGAGGAAGGAACGCAGATTTCAGTGAGTACGTTTTGAATTACAAAGGAGAAAAAAAAAAAAAAAGCGTGTAACTAAGGGTTACGAGGCATACAAAAAGCGTGTAACTAAGGGTTACGACGCATACAAAAAGCGCGTGACTAAGGGTTACGACGCAAAAACAAACCCTGTAAATCCTAGGCTCTAACAGGTAAAAAGGCCTAAAAATTAGAAGGACGTCGGAATCAACAAAAACTGAAAGTTCAGTAAAATTCAACATTGAAAATAAGCCAAATTAAGGACCTCGGAGTCCACATAAAAACCGAAAATTAAAACTGAAAATTCCGCAAAATTCAACATTGAAAATAAGCTAAATTAAGGACATCGGAGTCCACGTAAAAACCGACAATTCTAAAACAGAAGAGGCCATATAAGGACGTAGGAGTCCAGAAGTACTGAAACTTCCGTAAAACAAGTGTGAAAGGTATGAACGTGAGATTGTGTGGGAGTTAATGCCACTAGGCGATCACTCCATACTAAAGTTGTGAGAAGTAATAGTGGGTTATTGTGGAGGCATCAGGCAAGACATCTCCACTGGGGGAAAAACCTCCAGTAGAAGTGACGTGTACCACAATAATAAATTGAACCACTATCTTACAACAAAGACAAAAGTAATCCTTATAAATTCAGCTCTGTAGGGGACGACGGATTACTCCAAATTCTCAAAATGGAAAGAGGGACCCAAAGAAACACAGATCTGATATGGTCTATTACATGGTCTATTACAATCTATTATAACCAAAATAGGAGAAAACAACAACGGCAGCGGTTACACCCTACTGCATGTTGCCGTTGTGGCAGAGAAGGACATTTAGCACGAGACTGTCCTGAGAAAAAATAAATTAACAATCAAGGTTACTCAGCATGACTAGGTCAGGAGACATCCAAATCTCCAAAGACCACACCAAAAGACAAAGAAAATGATCAGAGTGAACATAAGACATACTAAGTTATGAGAACTTAAGTGAAAAAACAGCAAGTAAACCAGAAATAATAATTGAAATAAAGAACAAAGAAATCACATTTCTATGTGACACTGGAGCATGTAGAATTACATGTATAGAATAAAACTAAGTGAAAAATAAAATATTGGACACTGGCAGGTGAAAGATTCCAAAAAGACGATAGAGGTGAAAGAAATGTTTAAAAATAGATGAAGAGGAGAAAAATCTCAAAGTGCTAAAATGAGATAAAAGTAAAAATAAGATGAAAAAATGGGAAGAAATCAAGAAGAATTAATGCAAAATGGAATAAACTAATGCGAACGAAAGATAATGGGGGATATTGAAATAAGATATGAAGAAAATGTAGATTGAAGATATACATGTATGTTTGGATATATAAATAGCGCTTTTATGTATACAAATATATATATATATATATATATATATATATATATATATATATATATATATATATATATATATATATATATATAATTAAAATAATGGAACAAATAAAAACCTAGATTAATAACTATAATAAGAGTTGATATGTGTAGCATAATAAAATGATATAAAATAACTTACATGTTTAGAGGCTGAGGAAGAAAAAAAAAGAAAAAGGAAACCGCTCTTCGAGTGTTGTTCGCCTTATCTCTTAGAATGTGTACTCACGCACACACACAACCTTGTGTGAGTGTGTGTGTGTGTGTGTGTGTGTGTGTGTGTGTGTGTGTGTGTGTGTGTGTGTGTGTGTGTGTGTGTGGCACATTGGGAGTGGAACTTTTCAAAATGAATGTATTAAGTTTAAGTTTTAAGTCGTTTAACTTTAAAGTGTAGTCTAACATTCTTAGGTTAGAATACAGTACACCATATACAGTAAATAAAGAGGCATGGCAATCTCAACAGCTTTCAGTTAGCTATAGAGTCTTGATAATATAATGTGAGTAACTATAACCATTACAACTGTTTGCTTTGAATATTGTTGAATAATAATTACAAATGAAACATATAACGAATTGGAAGAATGTCTCTTCTGAGTTGAAAAATTATAGTTGATACACTTAGACAGTTTTTTAGTGGTTTTAAAATGTTACTTACAATTACATGAAGTAATACGTATAACATTTGAATTAGGAATATTGATTTAGTGTTTATTAGGACAATAAATGCTGTAATTTTAAAACATCATATGCAGGATTGGACACATTTCACAGTGATTGATATCAGTAATGCATTCTTCTCAATACCAATACATAAAGAAAGTAAATTTTGGTTTGCATTTACTTATAAAGGGAAAAGATACACCTATACAAGACTACCTCAAGGGTATGCGGAAAGTCAGACAATCTTTTCACAAGCAATGCATGCAAGCATGTCCAAATTCGACCCTCCAGGAGGAAGACAAAAGTCTTGATATACGTAGATGACATATTAGCATCACCGGATAAGGAAACCTGTAGAAAAGATACATTAGCCTTATTAAATCATCTACATTGTGAAGGACACAAAGTAAGCAAAACAAAAGTCCAATTATGCAAAACAGAAGTAAACTATCTAGGACATTCTCTAAATAAAGATGGACACACTATTGTGGGAAGCAGAAAAACAGCAGTGCTGCAAGCACCAAAACCACAAACAAAGAAGCAAATTATGTCATTTCTAGGCTTAACTAATTACTGTAGAAGTTGGATACCAAATTACGCTGAAATGGTAGCTCCATTAAGTACATTTATGAAAAATATCTAAAAATGTCATCACTTGTAGAGTGGAATTTAGAAGCTGAAGCAACATTCTGTGAAATAAAAATAGAATAGGATGTGCGGTTGTTACAGCAACGAAAGTTTTGAAAGCTATCAAGTGACCATCAAAATTATTCAATGCAAGCTACACAACTGGTAGCACTAAAGCCTGTAAATTAATGAAAGATCAAAATGTTACAATACACACAGATAATCAATATGCATTCTCAGCAGTACACACATTTGCACAACACTGGCAAAATAGAGGAATGATAACATCAACAGGAAAACCTGTAACACATGGAGAACTATTAAAATAATTATTAAAAGCGGTACAGTTACCAGCTAAAATAGCAATATGCAAATGTGCGGCACACACCAACGGAACGGACGCAATATCACGTTTGCGGACAAAACTGCAAAACAAACAGCAGAAGAAGAATTACAAGTTTTTAAACTACAAGCTAGTGACATGAATTATGATATACTAAAAGACATGCAACAACAAAGTACTCCAAAAGAAAAAGATAAATGGATAAAAAAATATATATATAATAAAAAAACGCAGCCACGTTGAACAAAGAAGACATCTATGTATGTCCAGACAATAAACCAATCTTACCAAAAAATCTGTATAAGTGACCAGCAGTATTGAGCCATGGTTGTACTCATGCCTCAACAGGAGGGAATATGAATCTTATACAGAAGTACTATACTACCTACAGCTTTTATTCTTATTCAAAAAAAAAAAAAAAAAAACATTTTGTAGGGCATGCATGACCTGTGTGAGGCCAATTCCCCAAACCACAACACTCGTTCCAGCATCTATGCATGGATTTTATGGAACAAAATAGGAGTGAAAAAAAACAAACAGTATTGTCTGGTCATAGTAGATGCATTTTCAAAGTGGGTAGAAATATTTCTTACAGGAAAAAAAGATGCGCTAACAGTAGCAAAAGCATTATGCCAAGATATAATACCAACATATGGTATACCCGAAAAACTATACAGTGACAAAGGATCCCATTTTGTAAATCAATTAATCAAGAATATAGGACCATTATTCCAAATTGATCTCAAAAACCACTGTGCTTATCATCCACAAAGCACAGGATTAGTGGAAAGGAAAAATGTAACAATTAAAAACAGACTAAAGAAATGTATAGAAGTAAACAATTTAGGAACCATACTGGGAAAACACACACAGGTCTAACAATAGGACCCCTGACCAAAAGCACTCTCAAGGTCCACATTGTCAATGGACCAATAACAAAGGATGAATGGTTTACTATTACCACAGGAGTATCGGGGCAAAACAATAATTGGTTGCTCATGGCAAAGCAAGCGGAAAAAGACTGGCCAAATTACTGGTGGTACCTCACAGGCCATCCAATACGGGGAAAATGGGATACTCTGGTCAATACATATATTATATTATATTTATTATTCTACTTATTTTTGTCTGGTTTTGTACCATCCCGTGAGGTATATATTACTTTTTGTTATGTTTGGATGTATTTGTTTGGTTTGTATGCTTGTGAATCTGGACTAACAATTAAGTAAGACTACTTATTATGTTGAAGGGGGCAGGAAATGTAAGATTTTCTTCATCCTGTTCCTTCTCAAGCATAGGTGTGTAAATATGTGTTTAGTTGCTAAAGTTTTATTGTCTATTGATAATGAATGAATGAATTACTGGCCCCGAGAGATAGCGAAGAAGCTAAATTCTTTAAAAGTCGAATAACTCTGAAACATCAAGACCCAAATCTAGTGTTTAACCATATTACTCCCTGATGGACAAATATACCACCTAATGCCACACTGTTCAACACATCCAGATGGGGTTTCCAATTATGGGCATGGTCAAGTGGACTGGACCCATATTTCCCGGTGATTGTTTGCATAAATCAAACCATGCGCAACACCGAACAACCCAGAGTGTTCTAAATGCGCTGGAAGTCACAGTTGTAAGCGTACCATTTGATGGTGTGGATAAATGTTCAAAGTAACAATTGGTGTGTAATAATTGGTTCCTCCTTTGGCTGTTAATTGGTTACTCATGGGAAAAAGGTTTTAATTGAAGTAATCAGCAAAACAACTCCTGAATGGAATTGCACTACATGGGACAAAATCTAGCCTGTAACCAAAGAAACAAAGCAGAAACCAATATTTGATAAACATGACACAAAAGCTAATTACACCTGCATTAACATACTAGGCTCTGGACAACAGTTAGGAAACTTATCATCAGAGAACTGCTTACACATGTATCAATATTTGTACGAAAATTGTTAACACGCTTGAACAGTTTGATACCCGAACATTGGAAAAGAACTACACATGATGTAAACTGGCAAAGTGTTAGAGATCCAACTTATATCGATACAATAGATGTCCCCAGAGGTGTACCTGACGAGTACAAATTGGTAAATCAAGTTGCAGCTGGATTTGAATCATCCGTCTGCTGGTGGTGTACGATTAACAAGAATGTTGACAGAATTAACTATGTCCACTACAACGTACAGAGACTAGGAAATTGGACACAGGCCGGATTTGAAGCCGTCGCTGATCAACTCGCCGCCACCTCCCTTATGGCCTTTCAAAACCGTATGGCGCTAGACATGTTGTTAGCGGAAAAAGGAGGCGTGTGCGCAATATTTGGTGAACAGTGTTGCACGTTCATACCAAACAACACTGATACAGAAAGTAGCCTGACCAAAGCACTGGAAGGCTTGCGCACCCTCAACGGTAAAATGAAAGAGCACTCCGGCATAGACACATCTATGTGGGATGGATGGTTGGATGTGTTCGGCAAATACAAATCCTTGGTATCGTCAATTCTAGTATCTATGACTGTATTTGCAGCCATACTGACGTTGTGTGGATGTTGTTGTGTTCCCTGTCTGTGTTCTCTGCTTAACCGTTTGATCACCACAGCGATTGGCCCAGCAGATGATAGAACTGTTCAGATGCACCTTCTGGCGGACAACAAGGAAGATGAATCTTATGACGAGGATACCTACCTGGATGGTGTTCCTGATCTGTTTTCAGACCCTGGTGAATATATATATAGAAAAAATATAAAAATATGATGATGTTGAACTCTGAGTGTAAACATAACTTGGCCCTAAGGAAATGAACTATTAACTGAAAATCGCAAGAAGAAGTTATTAGGGATAAAACGATTCTGGGGAAGTTATGTGATAAACAGGAGGGAAATGTTAGAATAATTATGTATATATTATCACACTAACTTTAGTATGCTTAAAGTCCGTTGCTTTAGTTATTTAGCTATTGTGCTCAAGTTGGACTTTTTCTAATGTGAGCAAGGACAAATACTTCTTATCTGAGGGGTGGCCTCAGCTGTAGATGTTATCTTTGTTTGAGCCCGCCAACAGCCAAGGACTTCAACCGACTTCAGCGAATATGGGATGACGGCACGCGGACGAGGCAGAGACTTCAAGGACCTCAACAAGATAAGATTCCAACACGCAGACGAAGCGGTGACGGGGCGAAAGCACAAGGCCCCCAGAACATTCCGTCACGTATCGCGCGTCCTGGACCTGCTTTGCATAAAATATGTGACCACTCCTTTTAGAGGCAGCCTTAGTATTGTTGACTGTGGAACTCCTGAATAAAAAGATAGACGCAAGAGCTGGACCTTAGAGCGTAGGGCGAGACTGTGACTAAGGGTCCGGCTCCATGCGTTCTCCTCATGAGCTAAATTGAACTCTGTCTCTGATTGATTCCTTGCTTCTTGTCTGATTAATAGATGTCATCAGTGTTTGAACCTGACACAGTATTGAGAAGTTCTGATAAAATAATATTCATAATAATATTCATAATAATACACATAAAGACAGACACGCTAAATAAATTTGCGCTCTATATTTTTCTTATTAAAGAGACGCAATCCTCTGCGCACAAGCATAGTAGATAAGCTTTGTGACTTCTATCAAGTTTGCACGTGTTTTAATACACACAATCCTACAGTAGTAGATCGGGTCCTCGGTGTACAGCTTGTATAACAGTACAGATTTACTATTTATAATAAGGCAACACACAAACAATATTGCTTAAAGCAATTTCTGGCAACACAAGTGAGTAACACGGTAATTATGTCTTGATGATGGGACTGTCATTGTCTGGGGATGCATGAGTGCTGCCAGCATGGGGGTAGTTCCTTTCTATAGTTTTGATCCTTGAGAAGATATAATTATGGACACTTTTACATGTGTACTTTTTTATGAATATTCCTTATTTTATTTTATTTATAGTGCTTATGTTGTTGTGCATGTGTAGTGCTTATTTTGTTTTTATCATTTTATTGATTGGTTTGATTAGCTGTCTTCTGTACTTATTGTGATTTTTATGATTATACTTTTATTTTTCATCTTTCTGTTTTTAATCTGTACAGCACTTTGAATAAGTAGTGTCTGTTATTAAATTGTGCTATATAAATGAATAGACCTTGACAAAATATGGTAGTATAATAATATGTGAGAGCGATACGGGTATTACTCAAAAAATTTGAATATCATGCAAAAGTTCAGAAGTTCATACACTACAAATGTGAACCTAATATGTGATATAAAGTAATTACATGCAAAGTGAAATATGGCAAGCCTATATTTGTAATACTTTTGATGATCATAGGCTTATGTTTTTTGAAACCCTCAAATTTACAGAGATTTTCAATTCTAGGTTTTCATAAACTGTATGTCACGCCGCATGCGCAATCCCGCATGTCATCAGCGGCAAGCTCTGCCGGCACCTCCGCTAGAAGCGCGCCTGGACACGCCCATGGACACGCCCCTGCTCGCTCTGCACGCATCGCGGCCCCTGCAATCTACAATCAGCGCACCTGGGACTAATGAAGACAGACAGCATAAAGATCAGCGGACCCGAAGACCCAGTGCCGGAACGTAGTTTACTCTCGTAGTAAGCATCCCGTCTTTGGCTTCCCTCCCGCGTACTTGATCTCTCTCTGTGCCTTCCCTGTTCCCGTGTCTCATGTCCTTTGTGTTTCCCGCAGTGCTTCCCTGTCTCCCGTGATCAAGCTGTGTGCCTTGACTTCCCACTGGATTCCAGACTGCCTCCCTCGATCCTCGACCCCTGCTTGGACATGGACCTCGTTGCTTCTCTCCAGCCCTCGACCGCTTGCCTGCCCACGGACTGCCTTCTCGCCTTGCCCCTTTGGTCTGACGAAGGATTCATCCAACACGCACATACAACAAACTCTGGTAACATTTACATGGTTAATTCCCACAAATCGTTTTGCACCTATCACTTAGAGTAGCATACACATCCCGCCTAATAATTAAGTTCAATAAACCTATTGAACTGATTCCTGCCGTGGTGTCGTCTCCTTCCCCTGCCGTACATAACACTGTAAGCCATAATCATCAAAATTATATCAAGACAGCTTGAAATTACCTGTGTTGCATGTTATTGGCCTATGTCATATATATTAGTTTCACCTTGTAAATCTAATTGCTGGAATAAACAAAACTTTGCATGGTATTCACCTTTTTGGAGTTTCACCTGTATGTGTTTCTTCAAACTCACCAGTTGTTCTCCTGCTCTAAAGCGACCCTCCTCCAAAGGACCTGGCGTGCTGTTTCCTGACCCCCCAGTAGCGCTGTCAGGACCAGGAGGAGACTGGATGTACTCGGTACAAGAACCTGGCGTCTCAGCAGCACTACCTGATGGATACATGGGAGCGTATTCCTGGTACAGCAAGTTCCTAAGTTTTTCGTCCAGAGTTTTTATAGTGCTGTCCACAAAGCCTCCGCGGGCCGGACGTCCCTCACCGTCCGACTCGCCGGGTCCTCCGCTATGCTGCGTTGGCGCCGGGCTCTGGGGCAGCGAGGACACCTTGGCCCCTCCCACGCTGGAAAATGGCTGGTGGAGTACCACTGGCTGCTGCGGGCGCTCGCTGCGCGCTGTTGCCGCGTACGAGAGAGACAGCGACTCTTTGGCAGAGCCGGGCTCTTGCGGCGGGAGAGGAGTGAGGGGAGACCCGCTCGGCGAGATGTTCACATCCAGAGACAGGGGCATGACCAGAGGACAGCAGGGCACTTCGTCCGCCAGGGAAACAGGACAGGCAATGTCTGCCGCGTGCAAAGCCGAGAGGACGGGGGAGGCGGCGCCCACGGGGGATCCGGGCGGGTCGTCCATTCGAAAAGAGCTTTGTGGAGAAGATGGAGGCAAAGTCTGAGCTCTGGGTGGCTGGGCTTGATACACACTGACGATGGCTTCCATTGATGGCACCGACTGAAGCGCTGGGGGAGCAGACACAGGAGGAGACAGCGTGGCCAAGAAGAGAGGGTCCGTGTTGGACATAATCGGGGGACTACAGAATCCGTACACATCATGGATGAGACCTCCACTCCCACCAGACATTGTGGAGGAGGAGCCCTCTTCAGCTGTAGGAAAGATAAAAAAAGTGTATTTATTTTCTGAAAAATGATATTCATTTGGGGTGTGACAGTACACCATAATCACAGTTTGGCTGTTTCAAGGACTGCATTGTAGGACTGTAGAAGAAGAATGCCAATCTTTTTCTGCCACAAGTACGGCCCGGGGACATGGAGACACAGAAACACTTCACCTTAGCAGGTTAGGTGTTGTGCCCAGTGACACAACAGCAGTGACTGGGACAGAGAAAGTGGGAATTAAATTAGGAACCCTTCAGTGACTGGATGACCTGCTTTGAGCCGGTTGGTGCAAAATGCAAGACATAAAACTGCCTACATTTTGTGTAAACAGCCTAAGTGCTGTTAAATACTGAACCTGCTCAGTGGCCTTGTGGTTGGAGTGTCCGCCCAGAGACCGGAAGGTCGTGAGTTCAAACCCCGGCCGAGTCATACCAAAAACTATAAAAATGGGACCCATTGTCTCCCTGCTTGGCACTCAGCATCAAGGGTTGGAATTGGGGGTAAAATCACCAAATGATTCCCGAGCGCGGCCACCGCTGCTGCTCACTGCTCCCCTCCCCTCCCAGGGGGTGAACATGGGGATGGGTCAAATGCAGAAGATAATTTCACCACACCTAGTGTGTGTGTGACTATCGTTGGGACTTTAACTTTAAATAATTTTTCACATAAAACATAAAAAACAGCAAACTGACAGCAGTGTTCTCGAACTTTGACGACGGAAGAGGATTTTCAAGCTCCAGCTTCTTCTTGGCACTATTACTAGATAAAGAATGGGCTGTGTTATACTTAAGAGTGTTTGGAGATAATAGCTGTCTCTTGGATAATGTTTAGGCTTTAAGTTGCAAGCAACCATTTCAGTTACAAGCATCCCTGCCATGACAGTAGTTGGCATAGCAAATGTCACAGTGAACCCTGTTAGAGCCGACGAAAACATACGGTCTTTCTCGCCAGCATTAGCTTACAGCTAGAGATTGACATAACTTTCCAACCATGGAAAGTAAGAAAGTGTGTGTGTGTGAAGGACAGTGTTGAGAAGAATAAGTGTATGATATTCATTAAACTAAAGAAATAAATCATTAAAAACATGACAAAGCGTGTCGACAAAATGGCAAAACGCCCTTTTTCTGCTAGTCTGCACCATAGTGAAGCAGAATGAGTCTAATACCAGCCAAGAATGTTAAAATAATATCAAAATGGCAGACATTTATCCATTAAAAATATGCAGAAGCTGCAGATGGTGTGTTTGATGGAGTAGCAGCTGTTGGAGATACCGTAGACGTTTACTCTCCAAGGTAAATACTATTCATTATTAAGACATTCCTTCATAAAACTATTGTAGTTGTTTGCATAGTTTTTTGCAACATTTCTGATCTAAAAGTTAGTTTTTTTTCTTTTTCAAAAAGGTATGTTGCATGTTAAACATGTGCTGTTTTTAAAACAATTTCAATTCATTACAATGGGAGACGTTTATTTCAGATACAAGTGTTTTGAGTTAAGAGCTCTGTCACAGAACAAATTCAGCTCGATACTGCTGTATTGGTTTACCGAGTGTGACGATATGGGAATGTCGTTAGTTTAGTTTAGTTTATTATTTCCTCGGTCAGTGGTCAACAAAACAGTTGTACATTCATAAATTGATATTGTTACAGACCGAAAGGGTTTAGGCTGAAGTTGAGCACTTATTCCTAACCCTATAAACAATCTCAAAAACAAGATGAGCTTCCTAGAAATATAAAATGTTCTTTACACAACATAAACACTGTTGAAATATATACACAGTAAAGACATGTGAAATATCCCTGTACACATGTTGGTTAAACATTTGTACCAATAATACACTACATACAAACAATTATACTTGCATGATTACTTATATCCCACATTTAGTTTTGTAATTAACATTGATCATAGGATTAACTACTGTGTTGATTCAAGAGTGATATATTTTTCCTGTCCGTCACGCAATGTGTTATGTTGTGTACAAATACACCTAACATCATACGGCTAATGTCCACGTGCTATTTCTCCATTTGTGCAGCAAACGCTAAGGAGAAATGAAGTCACCTCGTGATGTAGAAGGCCGAGCAGTTCCAGCAGGCTGTGTGTTGGCGGAACTCCCGGGGGACTGCGAAGCTGTGCCATCAGACGGGGTTTCCTGACTGGATAGGGGGGTCTCCTCCACAGGGCAGATTATGAACCATCTTTTTCCTGTGTGAAGAACTGCAAGACAAGTTGGCACCTCGTTACCATAACCCAACATGAGAATTAGGAGGATGTTCTGAAGGGCAGAGGAGCTTCACCATTCTGCTGGTAAACAGGCTGGGATGCTCCGGACTGTGTCGTCTACAAGAAAAAAAAAAAGATGCAACGTTTAAACCAGGGGTGTCAAACGTAAGGCCCGCAGGCCGGATCAGGCCCATGAACAGGTTTTATCCGGCCCGCGGGATGAGTTTGCTAAGTATAAAAATTTGCCAAAATTTTTTAATGTAAGAAACAGCTGTTCTAAATGTGTCCACTAGATGTCGCAATAGTAACTTTTTGTATCTTTGTAGATGATGCTACATATGTAAAAAAAAACAGTGCACCAGTCGAGGAAAATTAACAAACATCCTGTAATTTGATTTTGATGTTATTTTTTTATCTTGATGGATTGAAAAGCAGTTGACTGTTGCTGCTTCTTGATCTTAGCGCTGCTTTCGATACCGTCGATCATAATATTTTTTTAGAGCGTATCAAAACACGTATTGGTATGTCAGACTTAGCCTTGTCTTGGTTTAACTCCTATCTTACTGACATGATGCAGTGCGTCTCCCATAAGAATGTGACCTCGGAGTATGTTAAGGTAACGTGCGGAGTTCCCCAGGGTTCGATTCTTGGCCCTGCACTCTTCAGCATCTACATGCTGCTGCTAGGTGACATCATACGCAAATACGGTGTTAGCTTTCACTGTTATGCTGATGACACCCAACTCTACATGCCCCTAAAGCTGACCAACACGCCGGATTGTAGCCACCTGGAGGCGTGTCTTAATGAAATTAAACAATGGATGTCCCGCTAAGTTTTTGCATCTCAACGCTAAGAAAACGGAGATGTTGATTATCGGTCCTGCTAGACACGGACACTTATTTAATTATACCACTTTAACATTTGACAACCAAACAATTACACAAGGCGACTCGGTAAAGAATCTGGGTATTATCTTCGACCCAACTCTCTCTTTTGAGTCACACATTAAGAGTGTTACTAAAACGGCCTTCTTTCATCTCCGTAATATCGCTAAAATTCGTTCCATTTTGTCCACTAGCGACGCTGAGATCATTATTCATGCGTTCGTTACGTCTCGTCTCGTTTACTGTAGCGTATTATTTTCGGGCCTCCCTATGTCTAGCATTAAAAGATTACAGTTGGTACAAAATGAGGCTGCTAGACTTTTGACAAGAACAAGAAAGTTTGATCATATTACGCCTATACTGGCTCACCAGCACTGGCTTCCTGTGCACTTAAGATGTGACTTTAAGCTTTTACTACTTACGTATAAAATACTAAAGGGTCTAGCTTACTCCTATCTTGCTGACTGTATTGTAGCAAATGTCCCGGCCAGAAATCTGCGTTCAAAGAACTCCGGCTTATTAGTGATTCCCAGAGCCCAAAAAAAGTCTGCGGGCTAAAGAGCGTTTTCTATTCGGGCTCCAGTACTATGGAATGCCCTCCCGGTAACAGTTAGAGATGCTACCTCAGTAGAAGCATTTGAGTCCCATCTTAAAACTCATTTGTATACACTAGCCTTTTTGTATACATCTGCGGTCTCCTCCAAGGTTTCTCATTGTAGCCCATCGGGTTGAGTTTTTTCTTGCCCTAATGTGGGATCTGAGCCGAGGATGTCGTTGTGGCTTGTGCAGGCAGCCCTTTGAGACACTTGTGATTTAGGGCTATATACATAAACTTTGATTGGTTGTTTGACTGATGAACATTATTACATAATTTATGCAGAAAGTATAAATAACGATAAATAAGGATACAGTACTATCAACCGTGTAAAAAACAACAACAACATTATGATTTGTCTATTTTCAGAATGTGCTTGTTCTATTTTTAAACAAAGAAAACAATCTGAAGTTGTCTTTATTTTTAAGTTATCATGCCGTGATTTTACCAGTCCGGCCCACTTGGGAGTAGATTTTTCTCCATGTGGCCCCCGATCTAAAATGAGTTTGACACCCCTGCTTTAAACGACAATTGTTTCAGTCACATGACAATTGGCATGTATTCAGGTGTTTTGTAGTTACAACCATCTCTCATAAATGATTAATACTGTATTAAAAAAATAAAATAAACAATTTTAAAAAGTAAAAATTGATTCAAATCTAAATCGCAATCTTATTCATTAAACATTTTTAAGAATGGATTTTAAAAAAATAATAATTTTTGGACGTGCAATTAACATGCACGCCTCCTTTCTGACCCTCAGCCCTTTCCGGAAAATTTGCTATATATATATATATATATATATATATATATATATATATATATATATATGCGTTTCCCAATTAGGCCTTCAGTGATCTCCGACTTCAATGATTACCTCTCAAAATACCATAATTGATGTCACCACATGATCATTGCTGGAGAAATACTATACAGTAACACATTTACACCCTACTGGTCATTGAATCACATCAACAGTATACAAAACGGGTTACTTTCTGGCACATTTAGAAATCAATTAAAACGCAACAGCAATTAAAACATATACCGTAAATTTCTCTGCTTGGCTTATGCAACTTCCGGTCAATAAAGGTTGATTCAAAGTACACACTTCTCAAATATATATTAACTGGCCTGACCACATGATGGCAACAAATACACATGTAACAATGTTAATTAAATGACAAGCATGACACACTTTAACAACAAGAGTTTACAACTTTTAGTTGTAACAGAACAGCTACTGTCGACAACTTGTGATCTGATTGGCTATCGCAACTGGCTATCAACTCTATGTGTTCTCAAATTAATCCGCTAACGGTCCCGATGACGTATCTAATCACAGGACGCGTAAATGTCATGTTCAACGTGAGGCCAGCCAGAAGGCCTTACTGACAAGAACTTATGATCTGATTGGCTATGGCAACTGTCTATCAACTGTATGTCCCTGTTCGCTTACAGTGCACGGACGCCTGCATTGTTGATTCTGAAGGCCCCGGGCAGATTTGGTACAGTATGGCAACATAAGCTAACTGAATTCTGATTGGATACAAACTAAAACTAAAAACAACAGCACTGGAAGGAGCATAATATGACATGAAGAAAATATGAACAATTTTAGATATTTAGGGAAAGTACATTTAAAAATAATTTCATCTTGAATTATGATCATGATTTCTGGTTATGTTAGGCCAGAAGAGAAGGCCTTGCTGGCCCTGACGGCACACCACTAATATATACATATACATATATAAACATATACTTATATATATGTATATATGTATATTTTTTTGTTGTTTTGTTTTGTTTTTGTTTCATTAGGGCTGTCAAAGTTAACGCGATAATAAGGTGTTAACTATAAAGTTCTATAACAGCACACATTTTTTTAACGGGCGATTAACGCAAACACTTCCTTTTTGACACTCAGGCCGTACCGTAGCAGGGGGGAACTTTGCTACAGTTCACTTGTTACTGATAAGCCACGAGCGAGCAGAAATGGACAAAAGAAAGTCTACCTTATGGAAATATAAGGTTCAAAGCCATGGCAAGTTGTTCTCCTGACAAAAAAGGACGACATCCCTGCAGCAAACGTCTTCTGCGCGTGTCATACAGAGATGGGTGGTGTGGTGTATTAGAGCAATTTGTCAGTGCTCGATTGGATCAGACTGTCATTGTAATCACAACATTTGCCACCAGGGGCCAGGTTGTTGCTATGTACACTATATTGCCAAAAGTATTTGGCCACCCATCCAAATGATGAGAATCAGGTGTCCTAATCACTTGGCCCGGTGTATAAAATCAAGCACTTAGGCATGGAGACTGCTTCTACAAACAATTGTGAAAGAATGGGCCGCTCTCAGTGATTTCCACCGTGGAACTGTCATTGGATGCCACCTGTGCAACAAATCCAGTCGTGAAATTTCCTCGCTCCTAAATATTCCAAAGTCAACATTATTATAAGAAAAGTGAAGAGTTTGGGAACAACAGCAAGTCAGCCACCAAGTGGTAGGCCACGTAAACTGACAGAGAGGGGTCAGCGGATGCTGAAGCGCATAGTGCAAAGACTTTCTGCCTAGTCAGTTGCTACAGAGCTCCAAACTTCATGTGACCTTCCAATTAGCCCACGTACAGTACGCAGAAAGCTTCATGGCCGAGCAGCTACATCTAAGCCATATATCACCAAGTCCAATGCAAAGCGTCGGATGCAGTGGTGTAAAGCACGTCGCCACTGGACTCTAGAGCAGTGGAGACACCTTCTTTGGACTGATGAGTCACGCTTTTCCATCTGGCAATCTGATGGACCAGTCTGGGTTTGGAGGTTGCCAGGAGAAAGATACATTTCGGACTGCATTGTGTGAAATTTGGTGGAGGAGGAATTATGGTGTGGGGTTGTTTTTCAGGAGTTGGGCTTGGCCCCTTAGTTCCAGTGAAAGGAACTTTGAATGCTCTAGGATACCAACACATTTTGGACAATTCCATGGGATGGCACTTTAAGGTCATATGTGAGTAAAGGCAGGTGGCCAAATACTTTTGGCAATATAGTATATGTGTGACCGGTAAATGTTAAGAGGCCGACAGTAAAGGATTAGACCTTCCCTCTGCCTCGAGTTGTCTCCGTGTGTATTAATAATATAAACCCCCAGTGTTTTTATAAAAGCACACAAGACTTGAAAATACTGTACAACATGGTGTCAAAAGTGCATGCAGCTTGAGCCAAAGAAAACACCGCCGGTAAGCTAACTGACAATAAGATCGAAGCTGTCGCTAACTAACTATTTAACTGGTGGTCCGCGGGCCCCATTCGGCCCGCCAAAGCTTTTCATTTGGCCCGCTAAAATGTACCCATATAGGTTTGGTGAAACCATTAAAACTCGGGTTTATCATGTATGCAGTACTTCCGCCACCCCACAGGGGCCAACAGTGAGGCATATGTGTCACAATGAAGCAGTAGTGGGGTGAGTAGAAGAAGACTACTAATTCTACTCTGAAAAAAAATCTAAATAAATTGCAAAAATCTGACTTTTAACGACTGGACAAAAAAGTATAAATGTTCTGCCCGAGTAAGTTGCCTCCTGTTGGACCTTTCAAGCAGCAACAACAGTAGAAATCCAATCACGAAACTTGGTCAAATCTTTGTACGTAGATATTGGGCATAAATATATTTAGTTTGTTTTGAATTGAAATTGCTGACTTTGTGATCCATCCATCCACTTTCTACCGTGTCTTTTGTATTCATTGTTTTTTTTGTCTGAGAGTAACCCTGGTGATCAAAGCTCGTTTAATACATGTAGCCCCAAATTTGACCAGTAGAGAGCGATATCGATACACCTTAGGTTTCGATGTGATGAGTCACATACAGTGTGTGCAATGTTTCAAGTGGATGTTGTTTAATTTCTATATGCATAAAAACCTGTAGTTTATTGAGTGAATGTATTAACACTAAACCTTCTACTTTATTTATGTAAATTACACAATGGACATTATTTATTTAAAATACACAAATAACGTAATCATTTTGTGATTTTTATTTTAGGTTTATATTTTTAGTTCTACAAATCTAATTGAAGAAAGAAGTGTAAAGAAATAAAACTGAGGAAGGAAAATCATTCAAAAGAAAGAACCATAATCAACAAAACTTCTGGAGCTTCTGTTTCTTCATGCTGTTAACAATCTGCACACACTGGAAACAAGTAGCGAGGGCACAATAATGAATTTAATGCAGTGCAGTGTGAAAGCCAATGTGTTTACTTTAGCAAATGTCCCAGAATCTGTTAAGAATTTTTACCAGGTCACAGAAAGGCTATCTGAAGTAACTAGCGTAATTGTGAAGGGAAGCTGCATAGTCATTCCTGCTGAAATGAGAGAGGTGATGCTAGACAGAATTCACCAAGGCCTAAACAAGTGTAGGGAAAGGGCACTTCAGTCAGTTTGGTGGCCCAAAATGGGACGTGACATCATAAACAGAGTGTAAAAGAGTTCATTTTGTATGGAAATTTGAAACACACAGAGAGAAGAGCCGTTAATGCAGGCTTTTGACAAAGGTGAAACCTTTTCTGCCAAGGGCTGACCTTGAAAACCCCATTCAAGCTTTCATCAGCTCTAGACTGGACTACTGTAATGCCCTCTATAATGGAATAAATTAGTCACTCCTCCACAAGCTCCAGTGAGTACAAAATGCAGCTGCTCACCTCCTCACTAATGCTCCAAAACATGCCCATATTACCGCGATTCTCTTTGCTCTCCATTGGCTACCAGTATGTTTTAGAATATATTTTAAAATCTTTATTTTTGTTTTTAAGGCCATCAATGCTCTAGCACCAGCATACTTGGCTGATATTTTAACTGTTCGCCACCCAGCAAGGAATCGGCGCTCATATTTAAACACATCTTTGGAAGTATCAAGGACTAGGGTTAAAAAATGGGATGACCGTTCTTTTTCCGCATCCACACCCAAGTTATGGAACTCTCTCCCACCTGAGTTGCGAGCCATCATAGAGCTAGAAGCTTTTATATCTCAACTAAAAACATATTTGTTTAAATTGGCTTTTAACAAACAATTGCTATAAGTATTAATTACGGTTTTGATATGCGTGGTATTACTTGCTTTTAAGTCATTTGTCCTGTAAAGCACTTTGTGCACCATTGTGATGTTGAAAGGTGCTATACGAATAAACCTTTATTGCTTGATTGATTGATAATGCCAACTTAAATGCCATAAAAGCATTGGCAGAAAGTTGCAGTAGATTTATGTGAGCTATACTTTTTAAATGTTCTTGTAATAAGACAATATTTTCGGTATATTAGATGTAATTTTTACCTGACATGTTTCGACTGTCATCTGCAGTCTTCTTCTGAAGGGTCACGTGACTACTGTGACGTGTTGCCTATCACGTCATAGTACCAGTAACCACATATCTAGTATTAAAAGATTACAGTTCAGTACAGATTGGTGTCCTACCGCATTGTGTTGTGCATTACAAAATCAAAAACCATTCAGGTGCTGACGCAGAAGCTAGCTCACGGTGAATGCTGTAGCATGCCGTAGCAAGGCCATGTGTTACTATGCTAGAATAACAGTATCTCAATGTTCGCTCTAACAATAACAATGTCGCTACAGCTTGGTTATTAAACAGATTACAGAACGTAAATTAAGTATTGTTGGCTGTTTTTGTATGCATTTTCAAAGGGATTTAGAGGTAGAATGTGTTGATCCCATTAGCTGCATTGCTAGCCACCTAGAACAAGCCGATTATTACAAATTAGAATGGGAAAAAAAATCAACCTTTTGTCTTCTTGTCTTTCAAAAAAATTGTGAACGATAAACAACATTTCAAAGAAAGTGCAGTTCCCCTTTGAGAGCTGAGTGCCACAGTTATGGGTAGTGTGCAAGGGATAATGGAAGAACCCCACGGAAAACAAGTCGCCTCCTTATTTGCGTCATGTAAAGTCACAGACATTACCGACACCAAGAGTGATATCAGTATGTGATCAATGCCAGAGTGACTAGGTCTATATTTTTATTTTTGCAATTTTTGTTCTTGTTATTGTTAATGTTTACTAATGCAGGGAATAATTCCCTTGACACAGAAGGACTTTGAGGGCGATGGCAGCTGAGATAGGCTCCAGCAACCCCCCGCGACCCCGAAAGGGACAAGCGGTAGAAAATGGATGGATAGATGGATGGATGATTTAGAAGAGTAACAGATAGTACTTTTTGAATTGTTTTAGCTTTTGTGTACCATTGACTTTGTTTTGCTCCAACAAATGTATGTAATAAAGGACAATAAGGAAATCGTTTTGTTGTACCGATATTAGTAAACTGTCAATAACATTCACCATACATAAATGGAAAAATGTACAGTTAATACATGTGATCGGTATTGGTATTGGTATCAGTCAATCTCACTCATGGGTGATCGGAATCGGCAGCATAAATCCCTGATCGGAACATCCATAATTTTAGCCTTTTTCTTTTGAGGTGTAAGTCGCAAATTAGATATTTTTATTTGTGAGGATCCCCATAAAAAAACTAAAACACCATGGATTGACAGGCTCTCAGTTTTGACTATGAAAGTTTTCAATTGAAGACAGCCCTAATAATAATTAAGCCACATAGTGGTCACATTATTGTCACTTCCTGTCTCTCCCTCCTTCTCAATGTGCAAGACAACTAGAGGAATAAAAGTAAGGAATTTATCTGTTTTTTTATTTATGTTTCATTTAATGTAATGTTGTCGAACGATGATTTACTTAGATTGATCACACAATTAATCACAGTAAATTACTTGCTTGCATATATAAATTAACTTTAACATTTACCTCTCCCACGTGTCCATCAGAATTCTTGCCTGTTTGGGGACTACAACTTAAAGTGGACACTTTCTCGCCCTCTGTGTCGTCATTTAACACGTCTTCTGCTTTATCCACGATGTCCTTCAGCTGGTCAATGAAGATTTCTTTCTCTAACGGAAGGATGAAGCCGTTCTCTACCTGTGGTCAAACAAAATGTTGAGAAGCAGCATCAAATATGTCCCTGTTTGAACTTACCATGTACGTGGCAATTTCCTCAGGAGCATCTCCGTCCAGATCAAATTTAAACGTCACCATTTTGTGATTATGAGTCTCCAGCTGACATTCGACCATCTTGTCACCTGTTTTGCACACCTGTGAGGACGGAAGCCATAGTTAAAAAACAGGAATGTGTGTTTGTGGGTGGATATACCCACATTAAGCATGCTCAGTTTGGGTTTGCTGGTCTTTTCCTGCCGAGAGCGTGTGCGGGCTGACTTCCGATGGTGCTTCCGATGTTTTCCTTCCCCTTTGCCTCCGCTGGCCAAGCTGTCATAGCTGTCACTTGCTTCCTTGCCGGATGCCACATCAGAAAAGGGGCTAGAGATCACAAATGTTGCAGGTTATTATAAATACTCATGTTTTGTCAGAGTGTAGATAGTTGTTATACACACACCTGTCATAGGCATAGCTCGGCAATGATACTGGTTTGTCCAGAAACACTTCCTGAAGAGAGAAAAACAAAACCAATTCTATATGGGAATAGTAACACCTACAATTCAACAAAAAAGTAAAAAGAAGCAGAATAAATAAAACATTAGAACGATAACATTCTTTTTCCATAACACTACTGTATACAGTATATACAGGTGAGTGGATCGATCCAAATATCGCTCTTATCAATACCAGGGTGGTATCAATCCTGGTGTTATGAAAATTATCTTTTTCAGTTCTCTTTCAAGTGTATTTTCACAAGTATCCATGTTTTTTTTGTTGAATTGTTTTATTGTTTACTAACTTGGGGGCAAAAAGACAAAACGTTTGAATGAGGGCCAACAGTAGTTTTTGTTTTCTTGACTTATTTTATGGGCATACTTGTATTATTTTAAGGGGTGTCCCGATCTGACAATAATACCGGTCCAGTTTCAGCAAAAGTAGTAGTACTGTCCTATTATGTATTTTATTATTGTATTATCTGTCCTATTTTGTATCTTACTTGTCTTACCTATTGTATCTTACCTATTGTTTGTTAATTGTTGTATTATATGTCCTTATGTGTATCATAGTAATGTATTGTATGTTCTATTGTGCGTTATAATAATTTATTATGTGCATTAAATTATTGTGTTATATGTCCTGTTGTGCGTTTTATTGTTGAATTGTCTTATTGTGTGTTACATTATTGTATTGTATGTTCAATGGTGTGTTATATTATTGTATTATGTCAACTGAGTGTTGTATCATTGTAATACTGTATATGTCCTAGTGTGCATTTTATTATTGTATTATATGTTCTATCGTTAATTGTTGTACTATATGTCCTATTGTGTATTATATATTGTATCATATGTCCTATTGTGTATCATACAAAATTGTTTTATATGTCCTATTGTGTATTATACTATTGTATGATTTGTCCTATTGTGTAAAATGTATATCATTGTATTATACTCTATGTCAGACCTGGGCATTCTGCGGCCCGCGGGCCACATCCGGCCCTTTGTACGTCCCTGTCCGGCCCGCGTGAGGCCAATCATAAATTACAAAATAAATTTAAAAAAGTATATATCTCGAGTGTGCAATACAACAGTGCTGCTTTTGTTTTGAAAAATCTTTATTTGTATTATTTCCGTGTGGACGTATGCTCGTGCGCGATTGTGAGTGAATGTGAACAGCGGCAATCACAAATTACAAAATAAATGTAAAAAAACATCTATGTCGTGCGTGCAATACAACTGTGCTGCTTTTATTTTGAAAAGTGTTATTTATGGGCGTATGTCCGTGTGTAACCTGTGAGTGAAGGTGCACAGCGACAAGTGATGCCCGGTTATCCCCGAAACGCTACAAAAAGAAAAGTTTTTGTTTTTTTCAAAGAAAAGTTGATGACGAATGGCGTGTTTTCAACAAGACATGGAATGCCAAGTATTTCTTTACAGAAATTAAAGGTAAAGCCGTGTGCTTAATTTGTGGTACACAGGTTGCTGTGTTTAAAGAATATAGTGTAACGACCTGCTGAAGTTGATGTTGTGTTCTTTAGTTGCGGAAATGAGGAGTGAGGATAGACGTGCGTGTGGAAGGAACGAGATAAGTTGAGCTGTGTTAGTTTAGGTTGCTCAATAAAAGTTTAAAATGAGCGTCAGACTTGGTGTGCACTTCTTCTGCACGCTACAATTGGTGTCAGAAGTAAAACTTTGCGCATACTGCCGCTGCGTGTGTGAGCATACTGCGCTGCTTGTGTGAGCATACTGCGCTGCTTGAGTGAGCATACTGCGCTGCTTGTGCGCTCAGCCTGCTACGTCATCGGGAGGTACGTGCCACGATGTTTCCTGGCGACTTTGTCAAGATTGAACGGGAGGGGAAGGACATTGAGTGGGGACTTAAGGTGCCGGCAGCGACTGCAGATGTCTGTGTGAATCCCGGACGTGAGGAGCTTGTCGCAAAGGGAGAGAGAGAGGGAGGGAGGAGAGAGGCAGCGTCACAGGTGCAGCGCATGCTGCTTGGCATGGGGGAATTCCGCCCTCAATGAGGACTCCCAGGTTTGATGGCAAGACGAACTGGGGGAGCATTTCATCCCACTTCTGACACCAATTGTAGCGTCCAGAAGAAGTGCACACCAAGTCTGACGCTCTTTTTAAACTTTTATTGAGCAACCTATACTAACACAGGTCAACTTATCACGTTCTTTCCACACGCATATGACATATGATTGTTAATGTTTTTCAGTATGTATTAATTGGTGCCTTATCGCATTGTGTTGTGCATTATAAACTCAATTGCGTTTTGTGCTGGCGTAGAAGCTAGCTTATCTCTTGCCGTAGTTAGCTTCTACGGCTAATACCGTAGCACGCCAATGTGTTACTACGCTACAAAAAGGGTTTCTCAGTGTTTGCTCTTACAATAATGATGTCGCTGCAGCAGTTCATTGTCTATAAATTCAGATTTAAAGAGATAAGGTTGTGAATCCTAATTTTCCAAGAATAGTAGTTACCAAATCTGCCATGATTAGAAGACACACATGGGTTTTGTATCCGGAAGGGGTTGTTACCAGAAGTCAAACATGCGCTGCTATGGAAACGGAAATAAATGTGCCGAAGAATTACTTCTGGCAATGATTAAAATGACCAAAATAAGGTAAATATTGAACATATTACATAATGTTATGAACGTGTCTGTTACTACATTATATATAGACTTGCAGTGTGTATACAAAACGTTGATGGAGGTGTTTAAAATTTGTTTTAGAGAGCTTTGAGGGCTACAACGGCGACTCCCATTAGCCGCATCTTTTAAGCATTTTTATCATCTTTAAAATCCTTTTAAAAAAAAAAAAAAAAAATAAAAGTACGTGTGTTCTTGTCTCTCATAATGATTGTGAACGATAGGCAAAATTCCAAAAAAAAAGGCAAAATAATTAATCAATCTAAAGTAGTTAAGTAAAAAGTATTACTATTGGCGTATTTACTTGTGATGGTATAGATATCTACATTTATAGACCACCATTTCTCACTGTACTCAGCACTAGAAGTGTACTATAATGTACTGCACATTTGACTTTTTAAAACACACAGTCTGCTGCCCATACCTCTGTGCAGGGATCTTGCTGTAAAATGCAAGAAAATGATGACGCGTCCTTATTTTGCCAAGTTGCCGGCTGGTTCACACATTCAGACGTCATTGAGACTGCTGGCGCCGGAGTCGGAACAGAAACAGGAGCAGCATGCTGAGCTGGCAACACGACCGAACCCGGTCCAGAGAGTTGGGTTTGTCCTCGAGTAAAAGAATCATGAACTGTGATAGTAGACAAGACTTTTGGTGATGCGGAAATCGCTGCGTCGACTGCTATGGAAGTTGCTGATTGAGTCAACACTTGGCCTCCTGACGCTTGACTTTTTGTCTGGATTAACGCTGGAGTTTGAGTTTCCACCTCCTCTGGAGCTGAAAGCGCTGCCGAGGCGTGAAATGGAGGGGCTACACTTAAGTCTGTGCCGGCGGCAGGAGTTTCTACATCTGCTCCAGTTCCCCAGGGAGGCATCTGAAGAGTAGGAAGGACAGGTGGAAGTGGGGCCAAAAGTTGATTGTCTCCTAAATTCCCCTGTAGAGCTGCAGTCTGCACCTGGAAAAAGAGCAATTAGGAGAATTGTTGATGATGTTCATGGTTTTTATTTGTCCATTCAACGTGTCCAAAAATGAGTAGGAAGAAGCAAGAGTTTATTTCATTGTGCCCATCGTTAACTTCCTGTGTTTAAATGTTATGTTAAAGGGCACCTATGATGATTTTAATCTACATTAACCACACTTCCTCGTGGTCCAGATAATATGTATTGGATATGCTTTGGTGTAAATTGTGCATAATTGTTACTACACAGTCACTTTTATACCACGTTTTTTGAGCTTGTCTGCAAGATGTTTGATTCTGGAGGCATTCCCAGATTACAAATGGAACTTAACCTCACCCTCTCCAAAAGTATCATTATTTATCTTTTGAAAATGTACACTGTTTAAATATGTTTCTTAACCACTGCTTTTTCCCAGAAATTGGCAAAAATAAACTTCATAAACATTATATAGATTCACCTAGTCACAAAATCAGGTACACCTACACACTTGCAAAATTGATTTAGACTCTGCATAAAAACTGCTTTCAGCAGCATTTGTGTCCCTGCATGTTGCACGAAAATAATACTTTATCCTATTTTTTGGGCTTCCTTATCGCCTGAGAGCTTGACTTATTGTTTGTATAAGTATGTCTGCCTCGCTGTGATGTCACAATGTAACCAGGTTGCAAAACCCGCGAACAGAGGCATCCAAAACGGCGCGTTAGCTCACGGCAAAACCTTATTATCTGACGCATTGGCATTGTTTAAGACGACCATCCACCATTGATGAGTCTAAAAAGACGAAATTCATCATAGGTCCCCTCTAAAGAATGTGTGACAAAATGAATAAATAAATACAACTTATAAAGTACTGTATATAAGCAACAATTAAAAAATTCAACTAAACAAAAATGTAATTAAAGATAGAACAAATACAAATAAGAAATAAGTTAAAATAAAGATAGAAAACAAAATAAACGTCAAGTCAATTATTGTTACTTCCAAATAGCCAAACGCATGCCCTGCATGCATTGCACTAATGGTTACGCGCCACTTTTCCATGTTAATCCAATCAGCCAACTATTAGGGTTAAAACTTAGTCAAATATTCACCTGGACAGGCTGTTCAGCCAGTTGTTGGTCAGAGTGGGGGACAGAGTATGGGATGGTTTGTACCTGGGAAAGAGGTAAGGCATGTGTGGAATGGAAGCTGTGAGTGTTTGCAGCTGTGCCACTGTGCTGCTGGGGCACTACAAAGGACATGGTCATGGCAGGACGTGGGACGGGGAGAACTGGTGGAGGTGTGGACCGGTGGGTCTGAAGTGTGCTAATGGAGGCAGAATGAGGAGTCAGGATGATGGCGTGGTGATGAGGTGAATGGGAGTAGTAAGGGCTACCTAAAGGAGCCAGGGAGAAAGGAGGGGGCCTGATGCCCCCTGCTTGAACACAATATGATGAGGGAAACTGGGAAAGAAAAAAGCGAAAATGAACAAAGTCTCCTCTTAAGTACAAACAAGACATACAGGTTCGTTGAATTTCACCTACACAGCACTTCATTGACATTAATCTCACACTGCTCACCTGTGTGCTGATGTGCAGGGGCAGTACAGGAGGAGGTGCACTGGTGCCACATTGTGGTAACCCAGCAGATAAGTCAGGAGGACTCAGGTGAGCTGCAGGCTGGTCAGCAGGTAATCGCTAAGGAAGACAAACACTTTGTTTTATGTTGGACATACAAGAGACATCACACACAGCAGCGTGAAGTTTGTGTTCACGCTTGTGGTTCAGGACTCTCGCCCGGACCAAAACTGAAAAAACGTACAGTACTTAGAGCCTGATAGAGCCCTAAGTAAGTAAGCTTTATCTCCTGATAGAGATAAAGCAGCGGCCGTAGAACACTTTTAGTCTTGATAAATCACACATTCTTGTCACTTTCTGATGATCACCATGAGGCGCAATCCTCTGCGCACAAATTTAGTAGATCAGCTTTGTGAGCGCTATCTGTTTTGCACGTTTTAATACACACAAACCTTTAGAAGATCAGGCCCTAGATGCGCACTCTTGAGCAGTTTGCATTTACACCGGTATTTTTGTCCTGTGACCGAAGGCTGTGCAATAAAGAACATTTGCACAGAGTAAGGACAGGATTGAAGAGTTTTTCTGACAAATATTACCTCCACGAGGAGGTTACAGTATGTATTGACCGGGGTTCGTCTGTCAGTTTGTCTGTCGATGAATTTCGATATAGACCAAACGCATCAAGTTGCAAAGACTGATGCAGAGTAAACCCTCTTGCTGCCTGTTTGGAAGCAACAGACAAACAAAACAAAACAAACAATGTGAGAAATGGGGATAAGGAACAAGTGAATAGATTTTGGGGTGATCTTAATCACCATCTGGATTTTTACTACTGGGGGATAAAGTCTGGCAGAAGTCTGCGCTCACCCGGTGTTTTTATACTTAAATTTAGTTTTATTATCATTCAAATATTATATCCGTCTGTTGGGTCGAATATGAAGTTTATTTTTATCTTTATATATATATTGTTTTTACCAGCTTAGATTTCACAAAGTTTCTCAAATATACACTAGTGGTTAAAAGTTTTACAACCCCTTATTTATAGCAATAAGTAGGTACATCCCAATATTTCACTGGTACTTTCAATGTAACCACAATTTTATTACTGAACTTTCTTCGCTCCCAATGTTGTATTTCTATTGTTAACTGAGCAAGTGCAAGGTCCACAGGTATTTGGACAGTGACAGTTTTTTTTTAATGATTTTGCCTTTTATAGTGTACACCACTACAATCGACTACAAAAAAATTAGTCGATGAATAAATCAACATGCTATGGAAGTTTGGACTTTCAACTTCAATTCAAGAGTTGTCATTTACCATTTATGAATTAATACTGCATGTATGGGATAGCATTGAGTGTGCCCAAACACAGACTGAAAATACTATACCACCATGTTTACACTTGGATGAAAGTCTATTGCAATAAATTATATGCATGGACATCATTCCATTATGAGTATAAAACTAGTGAATATTATAAAAACACTTTTTTGTGCTCAGGCTCTTCCTTGCCTCCCTCTAGGCACCTTTGTTGCGTACTTTGTTTTTTACTAGTTTTTTCGTGACACAGGCTATTCCCTCCTGAAGTGAAGTGAAGTGAATTATATTTATATAGCGCTTTTCTCTAGTGACTCAAAGCGCTTTTACATAGTGAAACCCAATATCTAAGTTACATTTAAACCAGTGTGGGTGGCACTGGGAGCAGGTGGGTAAAGTGTCTTGCCCAAGGACACAACGGCAGTGCCTTGGATGGCGGAAGCGGGGATCGAACCTGGAACCCTCAACTTGCTGGCACGGCCACTCTACCAACCGAGCTATACCGCTCCTGTACCATTGTTTTTTGTATCTCCTCCCGAGCTCTGGATTAAAGCTTCTTGTACTCAGTGCTGTCATCTCCTCTTTGCTCCTGGATTTTCGCTTGGGTGTAACCTAACACATTCTATATATAAAACACAGCCAAACAAACCAATCAACAAAATGATAAAAACATATTTAGCACTACACGTATACAACAAAATAAGCACTATAAATCAAATAAAATGAGAACTATGCAAAAGAAAAAGTATTAATATAAACATAAAAATTGCCATTAAACCAGGGGTCCCCAAACTACGGCCCGCAGGCTGGATCCAGTCCCAAGATTTAAAAAAAAACACATTCTGTACATATACAAGTACATATGCATACGTACACTCATGCACATAATCACGTTTCATCAAACATATATTAACGTTGTTGCCCTAGGGTAAACTGGGTATAACACATGGCACACGGACAAAGCTTAACCTATTGTTACTATAACAATCTACAAGGTTAATGTAGGTTGCTTCTCTTTCTCCCCCTCCATTTTTCTGCATTCTTTCGTATCTCAAGTTATCATTACGTATATGTATTGTTGCATTTGAACAACTGTATTGTTGATAATAAAGGTAAAGTATTGGTATTGTTCATTATCAATAGCGCTATTTCTATTGGTATTTGTATTGCTCCATCTGTAGTGTAATAATGCTCATTGTCATTTCTGTTTTTTTTTCTTCTTTTTTTTTTCTTTTTGCTAACTGCTTATTTGCTATTACTTTTACCATCATATTTGTACATGTCGTATTTTTTTTAAAATCTGTCCTTTCTAATCCATTTTCTACTGCTTGTTATTCTGTGTCTCCTAGCCGCTCAGGCAAATGATAGTGTCTAAAAAAGCATTTTCCCATCGATAACGTGACATCATCACGCTCGGAACATATATATATGTACTTCAATAAAATCCCCTGAAGAGCAGGGAAAGGCTTGTAGGGATGAAATAGCCTCTGTGTTTTTTCCTGACCTAACGTACATTCCGCTCTACCCCGGTATTGAGCACTGTATAACGGATAAACCACAGAAACCTCGACTAATATATATTAAAAAAAACAAGTCCATGTCAGAAAACCAACAAAGTAAGCTGAACTGCACCAATTTTGTCAAGAGGAGTGGTCAAAAATTTAACCAGAAGCTTGCCAGAAGCTTGTGGATGGCTACCAAAAACGCCTTATTGCAGTGAAACTTGCCAAAGGACATGTAACCAAATATTAACATTGCTATATGTATACTTTTGACCCAGCAGATTTGGTCACATTTTCAGTAGACCCATAATAAATTCATAAAAGAACCAAACTACATGATTGTTTTTGGTGACCAACAAGTATGTGCTCTAATCACTCTATCACAAAAAAATAAGAGTTGTAGAAACTCAACACAGCCATGATATTATGTTCTTTACAACTTTTGATCGCGACTGTATATATATATATATATATATATATATATATATATATATATATATATATACACATAAAACATATACATATACATATGTGTGTGTACAGCCCGGCCCCCGGCCACATTTTTTTAACCCAATGTGGCCCCCGAGTCAAAAAGTTTGTGGACCCCTGCATTAAACTGTCCAGCTCAGCTTGTGTTAAAAGCCAAAAGCCAAACAAGTGTTTTTAAAAAGGATTTAAAAGTATTTAGAGATGAATACATTTACAATTACATTGGTAGAATCACTGAAAATGAAATAAATATTGTCTACATAATGTATCTGTAGCTGTTATTGTTGTGTTCTTAGTGTTTTCCTGCCTTCTCCTCTTGTCTGCACCTGCGCTTTTAGTGATTTGTCCTCGGCGAGGGGCGGACCTTGAGGCACACCTGCTCGCAATTAGCACTCCGGTATTTAGGCACGTCACTGTCAGCTTGGCCTCGCCGGTTATTGCCTCCTACACCTCCCACGTGCATGTGCCTGCTTCACTTCATCAGTCCCGGTATGTTGCCTCTCCTTATTCCAGTAATCCCTCACCTCTTTGTGTTTGCTTCCTAGCCCTCCTGAGGTAAAGAGGATTTTGTGTTGGACTTTTTGCTGTGTTCAGTGCGCCCTGGCCTTTTTCCCTGCCGACCACTGAGGAACCTGTTTTTGTTTGTTTATTCATGGTGTGCACTTCTGCCCCATCGCCTTTTGTTACACTTTTTGGACTTATTAAATATTCCCCTTTTTGTAATGCAACCTTGCCTCCTGTCTCTGCATCCTGGGGTCACCTCCTAGATCAAATCCTAACAGTTATTCTCAAATGGTAAATGCTATAATTGCCTCTTTAATTTAAAGTGAAACAAGATCATATGCTGATTTGTTTACTTTATTTCAAATCCATTGTGGTAGTATACTAAGCAAAAATCATCAAAAAACAGTCACTTTACTGTAGTTTACAACAATAACATTGATAGCAAAGAAGGTAAAAATTGTGGTTAAATGTATAGTACCACTCAAATGTTTAGACATACTTACTGGTTTATGAATGGTTCTAAAACTTCTGCCCGGTAGGCGGTAGTGTACTTCTAAAGAGCGGTGTTGTCGTGTTAGCCAACAAAAACAAACTAGCAGAGCAAACGCACTGGTGTACTTATTACCCTAAGCAAACCCCAACCACAAGTGTAAACAAACCCGTAATTTCCTCCGCTTAAGTCATTGTGGGTTAGGAATGAAAGTTGCATGTTTTTTCCTATGGATTTTGCGACTAAAAATATCCTAGCGAGAAAGAAGTCATGTCACCGGTAAATTTTGGTAGTGATAAAACATTTTTGCCATTGTAGAGAAAGTTGTATTGACACTAAAACAAGTACAAAATTGGTATTGTAAAATGTTGAATTGATAAAAACAAACAGACGTAAAAATACCGCAGTATTTTTTGTGGATCCTTTTGGTATATGCTCTCAGTGAGCTCTAAACCCCACGTGAAAACAGTGCCAAGTAAGTTGAAAGTGAAAAAAGGAAAAGTGAATGTGTATTACCAAAAGTTACAAATAAAAACTTGGACACATTTTGGCTTAAAAACGACCAATGAAGTTGAAGCTACAGTATAAACACTGAAGCGCCGCTCTGCAAGAGGTTCTATGCTCTTGCTCTTGTTAACCATTAGCTAGTTAGCGTTTAACATCCATCTGCAGTCGGTAGTGTTTTACCTACTTCTAAATGACTAATCCTCGCCGCCATGGTGACAAATAAACTACATTCTTTCAAATATCATCCCAGAAGGATGAGGAATAGCTAAACATGCTTCACTACACACTGTAGGAGGATACAATAGTTAACCGCTAGCGCTCCTGAATGTAAACAAATGCTGTGGGTGGGTCTGCACAGACATCGACTGTAACGATACCACGTACAAGATCCATACATAGTTGCTACTACATTGATTACGTTGATATTTTTTATCATCACAAACTCTTTTGGCCTTGTTCTTGTTTAATAAGTCAGGAAATATATCCCTGAACACAGGAGAACTTTAAGTATGACCAATGTATGATCCTGTAAGTACTTTGTATTGGACTGATACCAAAATTTGTAGTGTCACCCAAAACCTTTTTAAAGTATCAGACAACAGAAGAATAAGTGATTATTACATTTTAACAGATGTGTAACTAGCACATGTTAAAATGGAAAGCAAGCAGATATTAACAGTAAATGGACAAGTAAATTAATAATCCATTTTGTACCGCTTGTCCCTCATAATTTTGACAGAATAATACAATGAGAAATGACACAATATGTTACTGCATACGTCAGCAGACAAATTAGGAGCCTTTGTTTGCTTACTTACTACTTAAAGAGAAGTGATCAAGTATGTTTACAATCGTATTTAATGCCAAAATTATTCTTTGATTCAATAGGAATCATGTGTTTGATGTATCATAAGATTTTCTGTTAAAATAAAGCTAATAATGAATTTTTTTTGTGGTCCCCTTTATATTGAAAAGTATCGATATACATTTTGGTATTGGTACCAAAATATTGGTATCTGGGCAACCCTACTTACCGTATTTTCCGTACCATAGGGCGCACCGGATTATAATGCACACTGCCGATGAGCGGGTCTAGTCAGGTCTATTTTCATACAAAAGGCGCACCGGATTATATGGTGCATTAAAGGGGTCGTATTATTATTATTTTGTTCTAAATGGAAAACACTTCCTTGTGGTCTTGTGGTGCAAATTTTCAGGATTTATGCAGATCCCAAATACAGATCAGAAGGTAAGAAAAGTTGCTTTTGCATAATATTGCGAAACAAAAGGCCAGATAATATGTCTTACCTTATGCACACACCATAATAATAGTCGTATGTTTGAAGCACAGTACAATCCATCAAGCGATGCGGCTTCATAGCTTACCAAAGTCGTACTAAAAGATTTTGATACATTTTTGAGCGCTGTGTGTAATGTTCTATATTTTCAATGGAACATACAACATTTTGTTTTTTGTTTACTTGAGTCATATTGCAGTCTACACGTATCTCTTATCTGTGACTGCTATCATATTGCAGTCTACATGTATCTTATGTGTAACTGCCATCTACTGGTCACACTTATCATTTCACCATGTACCAAATAAAATAGCTTTGAGGTCGGTAAGCACAACTAAAATTATTCCGTACATTAGTTATAAGGCGCACTGTTGAGTTTTGAGAAAATGAAAGGATTTTAAGTGCGTCTTATAGTCCAAAAAATACGGTACATACTATAGCCTCAATGCTTCACGGGACAACAGTACCTGGTCCTGGCTGAGATGGGCAGTGAGCTGCGTCTGTACAATGGGCGTTGCAGTTGGGAAGCTTTGTGCTGTCGGTCTACTCTGGTGTGCAGCAGGGGCCGGCGTGGACGGAGCAGAAACCGTCTGTCAGAAAATAAAAATGTTTACTGGACAGGGTGACTGAGAACGCAGCAAGGGTTCACAGCTATTACTGGCACAAACCAAGCTCATAACCAACACGCTTACTGTGCCCAAAGCAAGCAAGAGGAAGGATTTTGTAGGCAGGAATCCAGAATAAGCCTGAACGGAGAAGGTGAAATCGCAGCAGCAGGAGTCTTGTCTTTTCTATCTGTTGGTTACAGAGCTGCGGGTGTCATAAACAAGGCAGCAAGCTGCTGCAGTGACAGTGTTTACTGTTTACCCTACAGCGTGCTTCTCTAAGCTAGTGGCTCTGCTCTGCCTTTGCTCACATGTGCTGAAAACACACGTTTCCCGTTAAATAAGAGTGGAACTTGAAGACTCTTGTCTGCACGATCAACCAGGTGGGCAGCTTGACAGTCAGCACCCCTTTCTGGGAGGGTGGGGGAACTTGTTCTGAGGCCGACGATGTGATGGAGACAGTGGTTAAGGACACTGAGGTGTCCTCGTATACACGGTGTAGCACTTGAAGGCACGCTGTGTAAAATAAACGGCGGCGAGTGACGTTCTGATTACATCGAAGCAGGAGAAGGAGAGTAAGGCACCCTAGGGGATAGGAGTAGTGTGACCACGCACATGTCTCAAAAACCCACATCTCCTTATCCTGTCCGCCTGGAGGAGAGACATGCAAGTCTCGCAATGGCTGCGTGGGATGCCGAGTCGCTGCGGCTTCGGAGGTGAATTGCAGCGACTTGCTGAGTCTTGATGACAAATTTGACGAGAGGACAAGATGAAAAAGAGCTTCGGGAAGAGTCGAGAAAGACAGTGCACAAACAGCCTCCTGAGTGAGTCTGACACGGCAACATCACAACCTGGGAGGCACTTGCACGCCGGAAGAAGTCATGGCTAACAGAGGCATCTTTTCAGTGACGCTGATCCGACATGGTTAACCAAAACAAACATAAAAGTGGGTTAAAGGTGAGAAAAACAATATGACATACAGTATATTACTCACTGTTTGAGACTCGTCCGACCTCAGGTGCGGTTGTGCAGCAGGTTGTTGATAAGCCGCAGGATGCAGCTGACCTGTGGTTTGCTGATGCGTGGCGTCCTGCGTGTACTGCTCACGCGAGGCCTGTGCTAGGGTTTGCTGGTAGGGTCCTTGCTGCGCTGAAGTCTCAGGAGGACTGTAGACTGCCTGTGCCGCTGGGCATGCCAGCTCAGGCAAGGACTGGTAGCAGCCATTTTGCTGTTTGCTGAGATCGTCCGACTGCACGGTGGAGCTCGCCCCGCTGTCCGCTGCAGGAGAGCATAGTGAACTTGGTAAGTCATCACAGGAAGGGCCGAGAGTGGACAAGGACAGAGGAGGACACATGCTGGCTGTTTATATTAGTGATGGGTAAATGACACCTCAGTGAGTGTATAGCACACTCAATAGCGGTACTGATACTCTGTTGCTGTTTCATAATGGTCATCGGCTGGACTAAAAAAAGACATTTCACCCGCAAATAGAATTAATTGTTAGCAAATATTTTGCTATGTTTTTTCACAGATACCTGTGCAGAAAGAAATTTGAAACACGCAACTCTGGTCAATGAGACAAATAGTAAACAAGAAAAGAAGAACAATATTCATTCTGGTATTTGGGGCGGTATAGCTCGGTTGGTAGAGTGGCCGTGCCATCAACTTGAGGGTTGCAGGTTCGATCCTCGCTTCCGCCATCCTAGTCACTGCCGTTGTGTCCTTGGGCAAGACACTTTACCCACCTGCTCCCCGTGCCACCCACACTGGTTTAAATGTAACTTAGATATTGGGTTTTCACTATGTAAAGCGCTTTGAGTCACTAGAGAAAAGCGCTATATAAATATAATTCACACTTCATTTAAGATTACGGTGATACTTTTGTGGATTTTAACTTAATTTTCTGTTTTTTTTTTATTCAACTTTTATTAAAGTGTTATTGATTAATTATTTTGGCGCTGAAAGAACATAATGACCCCACAATCGGAAAAGTGTCATTTTTCTTAGTACTATTTAGATTAGGAGGGTCCAAACTTTTTTCATCAAAAAGTTAAAGCATGCAGAAGCCAATTTTATATTTTATTATGTAAAAGAAAATGCCAAAAAACAGACATGATATATATTTAAAAATATATATTTGTGTGGTCGCCTAGTTTTACCATAGTAGGTGACAAAGCATATTATTATTAGTTTTAATAATAGGCATAATTATTATTATTACATAATTTCAGCTTTTTCTCAATACATTACGTCTTTTTGCTGATTTTTCTACTTGTCTTTTAATTTGATTTCATTTGTACAATATGCTGCGGGTCAACACAAAGCATATTGCGGGTCGCATATGGCGCCCTGGGCCACACTTTTGACACACCTGACTTACAATAATGATGGAGACAAAAACAGATATGGAACACGTCACGCCACCTTTCCGACATCATTTAGTACGAGCTGAAGAAATAAGTGCTTCCTGATAAACACAGTTTGGCGCTTCAAAGTCAAATGACACAGCAGGTGAATCTGTCACGCGTTTTTTTTTTTTTAAGTGATACACACATCGAGGGACACAGTGTCACTATTTGTGTTCATCACTAGTTCATATCATGATGCTACATTAAAGTGAAACATATTTTCACATTCTTACATGTGGTGGACCATTGGCCCTAGTGTGTGGATGTGGGTGTGAATGTTGTCTGTCTATCTGTGTTGGCCCTGCGATGAGGTGGCGACTTGTCCAGGGTGTACCCCGCCTTCCGCCCGATTGTAGCTGAGATAGGCTCCAGCGCCCCCCGCGAACCCAAAGGGAATAAGCGGTAGAAAATGGATGGATGGATATTTTCACATTCTTACATGTGGTGGACAAGGTGACTGGGACAGTGCAAATCAAAGGCTGCTGCTCCGCCTCCTGGTCTTCATAGTCAGTGGTGGCTAACGCGGTCCCCTGCGGTTGAGAAGTACCGGGCACCTGAAGGAGGTTCTGCTGCGTCTTCTTCGCCGACGCCTCGCCATTTCCCGATGAGGCGGTGCGCTCCCGCCTCCATTTGATCAGAGCCACGCGGTCCCGGATCGACTTGCCAACAATCTTGACGTCGCAATCCAGGAAGAAGCCGGACTCCACCTGCACGAACGCAAAAGAGACAATGTTAGCTAGGAAATACAGAACACACACAGGATTGGTAAAATGTGCGGAATTCAAATAAGACTGTATACATGATAGCCATATTGGACCAAAACTACAAAAAACTAATCTGTCTGGAGCCGCAAAAAATTTAAAGCCTTACATAAGTCTTATAGTGAAAGAAACACATAATGTAAGTGTCTATATTAACTGCATTAGCCTGCCATCAGACTGCCAAGGGCCCTGCTTTTCGGATGCCGCCCAGCTCACTCTGCCCGCTCCTATGAGTGGTGAAACAATTAGAGGGCCCATGTTAGCTTTTCGGGTCGGTGCCCAGGCACCAGGCGCTCGCCATCGAGCCTTACCAAATATGAATAATTTATTAGTTAATACTCATTTTTAGTTTTTCATTACATTTACGTTTGTTACTGTATGTAAAACTCTGCACTACAACCACATAATTTCCCTATTGTGGGATAAATATCCATCAATCAATCAAAGTTTATTTATATAGCCCTTAATCACGAATTGTCTCAAAGGGATGCACAAGCCACAACGACATCTTCAGCTCAGATCCCACATCAGGGCAAGAAAAAACTCAACCCAATGGGAACAACGACAAACACAACTAACCCTCGGGTGACCAGTGCAATGAATGCTGAGTGGATACAGTTAATAATGTAAGAGTCCAGTCCATATTCTATCCTACTACTAAGATACATTACAATCAAACAGATGGTGTGTAATAAGTACAATATTTACAGTATAAACACTTTGTAAGGCTCAACAAAAGACAAGACTCGAGCATTCAACTTAATGGTAAAGACTACTTCCCGAGTACAGCAACACACCTAGGAAAACCTGAAATTAATAAATACTTGCAAATAAGACTCAAAAGTGTAAGAAAACAAGATGTAACAACTAAATAGTATACAGTTCAGTGACAGGCATTGATAACAAATACACCAACTACTCTGTTCCATGATGATTAATTCAATGGATGGAATCGAATGTCGCAAAAATAATGTTGCATTATTCAAAGACACATACACTCACCCTCCACCTAAACTATCTACTTACATGCAATGTCTCAAATGTGATGCCTTCTTTTGTATTAGAGCTCATTTAGTGCTGAGGAGAGTGCAGAACATCATGCGTGACCTTCACCACTCTGCCCATCAACTGTTCCACCTGCTGCCCTCAGGCAGAAGGTAGAGGTCCACACAGGCCGAAACAACAGTCAGTATCCTCAGGCTATAAGGCTGCTGAACATTACCCCCCACCTCCCACCCCACTAGACTTTGCATTGCTGCACTCTTGTCATTACCTACATGTACAGTATCTGTTACAATGTTGCAAAAGAATAATTGTTAATTGTTAATCTGTTAAATGTTTACACTGGGTTATTTATGGGGATTTTGTGGTTTAGGAACATGTGGCACTTTACATCGAACTATGCAGTGTTGATGCTCTTAACTTAATTTCGTTGTCTTTTGTGACAGTGACAATAAATTGAATTGAATTGTATAATGAAGTGTCAAGTGAGTAAATGGAGCTAAGAACTTCTCCATACATACATGGGATGTCGCAGTTTTTTTCACCCATGACCGTGATTGACAGTTGTGGCGCCCCTATGAATTGCAGTCAAAATGGTTAAGAACAGTGTTTCCTAACCATCGGGCAACGAGCCCCTAGAGGGCCGCCAAAAATATTTTAGCTGTGGTCTATATGGGCCGCAGCGATACTCAGTTGTAATACACTTTTCCACCATTTATGGCAGTAATGACAATCTCAAACCAACAGAAAAAACCCGGAGCTAAAGTTAAAGTTAAAGTGTCAATGATTGTCACACACACACTAGGTGCGGTGAAATTATCCTCTGCATTTGACCCATCACCACAGGGGAGCAGTGAGCAGCAGTCATAAAGAAGTTTCTTAAAGTGGAACTGCCTTTTTTCCGTTCATTTTTTTGTTCACAGTCATTATGAAAGACATGACGACTGATGTAATAAACGTAATTAAAAGTCCGCTTACAGCGGAGCCACTGGGAGGTCCCCTATTGCGCCTATAAAACCCAATAAAAAAGCGCCAACAATACTTCCTTTACATTACGTGACTTGAATATTAACCAAGTGTTAATAATATGGTTATTATAAGCGCTAACGCAGATGAACTATTTATAGCGGTGCCGTGATCACGAGCTTGTGTGCCAATTTTGACAAGATCGACTGATCAGCTGCCTCCTCGTTTCCTTGCTCTTCAAACTTTATTGTAGATCATAAATCATGCCTCTCACTTGGACAGTAGAAGGAGGAAGACACTTCGATAGCCAATTTAGACCTGGTAATGAAGTGAATGACACAAAAAGACGGTTGGTTCCATCCGCCTTTTCTTTACAAGAATTGTGAGTCATTTTTCATCTAAATGGTATTATTTGAACATCCGAGCAGTCGGCATCCTAATGACAGCAGACCTTGTGCAGTAAGTGATGTTTTATTATGTTTGTTGGCTCTCATAAAGTCTTCCATAAGTAGTAATCAGTGATGTTGCTAAAAAAAAAGTGAACGTTGTGATGCGTTTTTGAAATTAATGCGCCGTGTATGTTTAAAATTAGCAAGGGGACGGCGTGGCGAAGTTGGTAGAGTGGCCGTGTCAGCAATCGGAGTGTTGCTGGTTACTGGGGTTCAATCCCCACCTTCTACCATCCTAGTCACGTCCGTTTTTGTCCTTGGGCAAGACACTTCACCCCTTGCTCCTGATGGCTGCTGGTTAGCGCCTTGCATGGCAGCTCCCGCCATCAGTGTGTGAATGTGTGTGTGAATGGGTAAATGTGGAAGTAGTGTCAAAGCGCTTTGAGTACCTTGAAGGTAGAAAAGCGCTATACAAGTATAACCCATTTATTTATCATTTATAAAATACGTACACATTACATTTTATTATAAATGTGTCTGTTACTACATTACATATATACTTACCTCATGTATATAAAACCTTAATGGAGGTGTTTGGATATTCCTTTAAATCAAATCAAATCAACTTTATTTATAAAGCACATTTAAAATGTACCACAGGGGTAGCCAAAGTGCTGTACAATGGGCAGGTTAAAAGATAATACGAGAACCGAGCAAACACAACACAACACAAACAGAGCACGATAAAAAATAAATAACTAAAATAAATAGAACATAAAAACATAAAAACAGGTTCACAGCAGGTGTATTATGGGGCGCCATAGCAGGATGGATATCACTCAGTGTTAAAAGCCATAGAATAAAAGTATGTTTTTAAGAGAGATTTAAAAACAGGAAGAGAGGAGGCCTGTCTAACACTCAGAGGTAGGTCGTTCCAGAGCTTGGGAGCAGCAGCGGCAAAAGCTCTGTCACCTCTAAGCTTCAGCCTTGTGTCAGGGACAGTCAGTAGCAGCTGATCGGCTGATTTTAGGGATCGGGTGGGGCAGTAAGGCTGAAGGAAGTCGGAGAGATATGTTGGAGCAAGATTGTTTAGACATTTAAAAACAAATAGAAGGAGTTTAAAATTTATTCGGTAACGCACAGGGAGCCAGTGAAGGGACGCTAATATAGGGGTGATGTGCTCACGTCTGCGGGTCTGTGTTAGCAGACGAGCAGCAGAGTTCTGCACGAGCTGCAAGCGGGCGAGGGAGGCCTGGCTAATGCCTACATACAGGGCATTTCAGTAGTCTAGACGAGTCGAGATAAAGGCGTGGATTAATTTCTCGAGATCATGTCCTAATAGAAGCGGTTTCACTTTCGCTATTTGGCGTAATTGATAAAAGCTTTTTTGTACGACGCTGCTGATTTGTTTTTCGAATTTAAAATCTGAGTCGAACTTTACCCCCAGGTTTGTGACACAGTCGCTGAGATATGGGGTCAAAGTGCCGAGGTCAACGTTGGGGGAGGGAGAACGACTTGGACCGAACAACATAACTTCTGTTTTGTCTTCATTTAGGCTCAGGAAGTTAGCTGAAAGCCAGGCTTTGATGTCGTGCAGGCAGTCAATGAGACTTTGAACCATGTTATTGGGCCATGGGAAAATAGATCTGGCAATCATCGGCATAAAAAAGGTTTGTAGGCAGAATAGAGAGGCTCCCATAAGCTCCATTGTAAGCAGACTTCTGATCGCATCTATTTACTATTTAGAATGCATGAAAAAAAAATACATCTGTCATCATGTCTTTCATAATAATTGTGAACGATAGGCAAAATAAAAATAAAAAAGTGCAGTTCCCCTTTAGGTTTAGTTTAGTTAAAAAACATACTTATTTAGTTAATTTATATGACATATTTGTATGTAAAAAAAAAAATTCTGTCAGTTATTCACAAGTTCCTTCTCATGCAGTGTATTTGATTAGTATGGTACTTATTTTTCTAATCAGCCTGACCCAAGCCTAATGTTTATGTGTTACAGGGGAACTGCACCTTTTTTGGAATTTTGCCTATCGTTTACAATCATTATGAGAGACAAGAAGACAAAACGTTTTTTTATTTGTATGCATTCTAACATGTAAAAATTGTCTCGTTCTAGGTAGCTAGCAATGCAGCTAATGGGAGCAATCGATTCTACCTCTAAATCACTTTAAAAATGCATTCAAAAACCATCACCAATACCTAATTTACGTTCCGTAACCTGTATAATACCCAAACTGTAGAAACATTGTTATTGTAAGAGCGAACACTGAAGAACTATTTTTCTATCATAGTAAATCGGCATGCTTCGGTATTAGCCGTACAAGCTAACTGCGGCAAAAGATAAGCTATCTTCTATGTCAACACGAAACGAGATTTAGTTTGTAATGCACAACACACCGCGATAAGACACTCATCTGTACTGACTAAAAAACATAAACAATCATATTACAGTATCTGTAAAGTATTAGCCCACGTTGCTGTAATAATAACACGCATGAGATGCTGCATGTATCATGATCAATATAGAGAGTGATTTACTTGATGGACAGTTGTCTGTTTGGTCCAGCTGGGCAGGGATGTTTTTTCTGGTTTATTTGGGTAAGCACGTCATTAATTTTGAAATAGCTTGTCTCCAAATTCCACATTTGCAGCTTTGAGTGGCTTTCACCTCACTCTGTTGGCTTTCGTTTGCTCCAACGTTTCAACCTCTTCTTCATGCTAATTTTTTTTAGAAGCAGCAGTTAATCCTCCATTCATTCAAGTTCAAAAAGATAAGGACGGGAATCCTCATTTGTCCAAAAATGGTCGTCTTTGTTGTCAGTTACCAGGTCTGACATGATTAGAAGACACACGCCTTTGTTTCCGGAAGTAGAATACACATTCAATGGAATTCAATGTGCAGAAGAAGTCAGGCATTGATTAAAATGATGAAAATGTGGTAAATATTCAACATATTACATAATGTTATGAACGTGTCTGATACTACATTATATATAGACTTGCAGTGTGTGTATAAAACGTTGATGGAGGGTTTTGAAAACTCCCATTAGCCACACATTCAAAACTTTTTTTTATCATCTTTAAAACCCAATTTTAAAAAAAGAGATATGTGTTCTTGTTAAAGTTCAAGTGTTCAAATTCTCATAATGATTGTGAACGATAGGCAAAATAAAATAAAAAAAGTGCAGTTCCCCTTTAAATAAATAATAATATTTGTGGAAAAACACAAAATTTCATATAATTTGACAAGGTTGTAAACTGTAAGTAGGTTGGATATAATTTTTGAATATTATTCAAGAGTAAGTATACTAATTTAGTGTCAATATTAAAATGCGGGCCCTTCCTTCTGTAGTCAAAAAGATGGGCCCCCCACTGTTAAGACATGTTAGCATACGTGGAATCAGTGGTGTGCCGTCAGAGCCAGCAAGGCCTTCTCTGCTGGCCTAACATAATCAGAAATCATGATCATAATTAAAGATAAAATATTTGTTTTATTTACTTTCCCTAAATATCTAAAAGTATCCATATTCTCTTCATGTCATATTATGCTCCTTCCAATGCTGTTGTTTTTAGTTTTAGTTTGTATCCAATCACAATTTAGCTAGCTAATGTTGCCATGCTGTACGAAATCTGCCAGGGGCCTTCAGAATCAACAATGCGGGTGTCCGTGCACTGTAAGTGAACGGGCACATACAGTTGATAGACAGTTGCGATAGCCAATCAGATCACGAGTTGTTGTCAGTAAGGCCTTCTACCTGGCCTAAGGTTGAACGTGACATTTACGCGTCCTGTGATTGGATACTCATCTCTACTGACTAAAAAACATGAACAATCATATTACAGTGTCTGTTAAGTATTAGCCCACATTTCATGTTTTGTTTGTACAGTTAGCCAGACAGCAAATGTACTGTAATAATAACACGCATGAGATGCTGCATGTATCATGATCAATATAGAGAGTGATTTACTTCAATCAATCATCAATCAATGTTTATTTATATAGCCCTAAATCACAAGTGTCTCAAAGGGCTGCACAAGCCACAACGACATCCTCGGTAAAGAGCCCACATAAGGGCAAGGAAAAACTCACCCCAGTGGGACGTCGATGTGATGGACAGTTATCTGTTTGGTCCAGCTGGACAGGGAGGTTTTTTCGGGTTTATTTGGATAAGCACGGCTCGTTTCCTTGCTCCTTAAACTTTATTGTTGATAAAGTATTCGGTATTCAGATGAATATGGTAATATATGAACATATAGCAGTTAGCGGATGAATTTGAGAACACAGAGTTGAGAGACAGTTGCGATAACCAATCAGATCACAAGTGGTTGACAGTAGCCTATCGAAGTAGCCTGATGTTAACGAGACTGTGATTGGATACTCACTTGTCATTCCAAAGTGAGTATCCAATCACAAGTTTCAATTTAGCAGGAAGTGTTGCGCCGTAGCCATAGCGGATAAGGAGAACAAAACGTTGATTAGGTGGCAGATATATATTTGCAAGGCCATTTTCAAGAAGGATATTTAAAAAGAAACTATATCTTGTGAGACCCCGGAAGCTAGCTCAGCTGTTCTGGCGATGAAATGGGGAAACGCCCACCATTTCCACTCAAATAAGCCAACTACGAGGGGTACCACTGGCTTATATGGCGTCGAAAAGGTTCTATAAATTGTGAGTTCAAATATTTTATTTTTTCACATTTAATATGCTTTTTCGCAATTTAAATTTTGACAGTACCACGTAAGATATGTTTTAATTGCTGATGCGTTTCAATTGTTTTTAAATGCGCCAGAAAATAACTCGTTTTGTACACTGTTGATGTGATTTCAATGCACAGTAGGGCGTAAATGTGTTTCTGTATAGTATTTCTCCAGCAGTGGTCATGTGGTGACATCAATTATGGTATTTTGAGAGGTAATCATTGAAGTCGGACATCACTGAAGGCCTAGGTGGGAAACGCACGGCCCGCCACTGCGTGGAATACAGATATCCTCAAAGTGTTATAATTGTGAACCAAATGGTGAATGACTTCTGAACAATGAGTTGCTGTGAGTCCTGCCTGCATCCCTGCAAAATCATTTTGTTTGGTTTGTACCAAATTTCGTTTTGATTCGGCGAAACACCCAAAAGTTACAGTCAAGGTTTGGTAAAGGACATTCAGCTGTGTGAGAAATTTTAAGTTAATAATATTTACTGGGGTTTGATAACGCCGCCACCATTTGATGTATTTGTCAGACAAGTAATACCACAGGCAGCACATTATCGTGCATGTTTTTGACACTTTTTCACCCTCTTGTATGCAGCAAGTAGAACAGTTAGTTTCGAGAAACAAACAGTATGCTACACAACCGTAGAGCAGACTAATGGCATTTATAATAAAAATATGTTTACCATCTCCTGTGCCACAACTTCTGGCACCTCGTTCACCAGGTTGAACGTGAACTCAATGGCGCCCGTGTCCTTGTACTTCCCTTTCAGCTTTTTAGGATCCTCCACCCACAGCTTTAAAGCGATGGAGGACTTCTTGCCATCATCTTCTTCGTTGAGCTCCACCCTCACACCTGTGTCCTCTGCAAAGAAGGCGTGGTTCAGGAGGTCCTTGATGGAGTACCTGCAGCAGGTGAACCAAACAAAGGGTCACAGAGGCTGACGCGGTTGAGAGCGAACGACACACAGCACACAACGGACAAATACTGGCGCTGACGTCACAACACAGGAGCAGCAACACAACAGCTGAGTTGAAAGGTTAACGTCTACCTGCAGGCAACAAGCCCCGCCCACTTACCTTTCCTCCCATCTGTGACAGATGCACTCGCCGATAATCTCCTTAATTTCCGGGTCGCTTACTTTGCCGTAGCTGGCAGGTTTCACGCCCTGGTGGAAATCAAAATATTATGAAAACTGCAATTATAAAGGAAACATTGATGAGTCATTGATCTGTTTTACGCGATCATGAAAAAAAATCTAATTGAGTTGATACAATAGTTACCTAATTATTTGAGAATTACGAGCAAAATATAATTGTATGGAACAATTGTATTTCAATTAAATGACCATTTTTAAGCCAAGTCAATTTTGTATTAAGACAGGCATTAAAAATAGGAAGAAAGTCCTTTCATGACAGCTAATTTTCTAAATATTTTAAATATATCAAGTGATTCAATATTTGAATGATTTTTTTCTTTTTCTTTGACTTTTCTGTGAGCAGACTCAAAAATTAAAAAATATAAGTCAACTTTTTATTCAAAATAGACATGGGGCAAAAAGTATGTATACGCCAGCTTGTTCACTTAACTTAATACATCAAATATTAATGATTTAATATGTGCATGTGTTTTGCTTTTTCTTTGGATTTTTTCTGTCAGAAGCAGACTTACATTTAAAAAAAGAGATGTAAAGGCTAGTAGTGAAGTGAGTCATTATATAGTGCTTCTTTATAGTGTCTCACAGCACTTTACATAGCGAAATCCATTATCTAAGTTACATTTAAACCAGTGTGGGTGGCACTGGGCGCATGGCCACTCTACCAACTGAGCCATGCCGCCCCAAGTAGATCAAACTCAAGTTTGATCCAACATAAGAAAATAAAGTGAACATTTAAGTAAAAACAGTTTAAAAAATGGGTGATGAATCCTTTAATGTCATCATGTTTACTTAATTTTTGAAAAGGTGTATCAAATTATTTAGTAGGTGCATATAGTTTGCTTTTTCTTTGCTTTTTGTTACAGAGACTCACAATCCAAAAACTGAAAAAGCTACAGTCAAAATGTTATTAACAATAGTGCCCAAAAACCTTTTTGATTTGTATTTGTGTTTTGCTTTTTCTTTGGCTTTTTGTGAGCTGACTAACAATAACAAATTTAAGTTAACATTTTAATGAAAAAAACTGTTTAAAAAATGGAAGAAAAGTCTTTTAAAGGGGAACTGCACTTTTTGGGGGAATTTTGCCTTTCGTTCACAATCGTTATGAAAGACATGACGACGGATGGATTTTTAAAAAAGTAATTCTAACTTGTAAATAAACTTAAATAAAAGTCCTCCTACAGCGTAGTCAAAAGGAGCTCCTCTATTTCGACCATAAAATTCAATAAATAATCATCCAAAAAGCGCCAACAATACTCCATTTACATTTCACGATTTGAATACTAACATTAACATGTATTTGTCATGTCTGTGTGATCATGTTTTGTTTTAGTCATCTTCGGTTTTGTTTTTGGACTTTTTGTGCACTTTTGTTTGTTTTGTCACCATAGCAACCATTAGTTTTCACCTGTCACGTCACGCACCTGTTTCACATTTTGAGTCACGCACCTGTTTTCACTAATCATGTCTGTAGTATTTAAGTTCATTGTTTTCAGTTTGTCTTCCTGGCAACATTGCATTTATGCTCTACACACTCTTCATCCTCTTAGATCATGCTTCATGTCCCATGCCAAAGTAAGTTTTTGTTCCATGTTTATAGTCTTTTTGGTTTCATAGTTTGTTCTCCGCCATTGTGTGCGCCTTTTGTTTACTTCTTTTTGTTTTAGTAATTATAAAATAAATTATGTACTTACATTCCCGTCTCGCCCGAGCCAACTTTCCGTTGCCTTCCGGAAAAGCAAACACCCAGGACCAAGTCTTGACATTATGTTGCCAGCATAAAAGTTTTTTCGCACGAGAGTTGGACAATTTGGACGAGGCAGCGTGGGAGGTCCTCCGCGCCATGGAGGAGGAAACGCGGCGCTACTCCTCCGTGGAGTACAGACTCCATTTGGTCCCAGGACGGCGCTGCCTCACCGCAGTCCCGGAAACGCCACTCCAGACCGAGGACATCTTGGAAGGTGAGCGGACAGCACGCGGCTCTCCCGCAAACTCCTCCCCCTCCGGGCGGAAATGGGCCACAGCCTGCCCGGCTTCCCCAGGATGACATCACAGACCAGGATTTTTTTTCAACTCTTTTTCTTTTGCTCACCCACCTCCAACAAAAGACTCAAAGAACAAGATTAAGCACTACCAAGATATGATTTTGAACATTAGATCCTCTCAATCACAGTCATCTCAAATTCATGCCCCGCCCCCCAGGACTCAAGCCACGCCCATGTCACAAAAAATGTTTTCTCACCCACAGAGTCCCAGGTAGAAGAAAATATACTTTTTGGACAATTTAAAGGGGAGGTTTCTGCCCCCCTCCTGACCACCCTCCACCCACCCAAAAAGACGGTTCCAGACCGCGGGGAGCGCGTCTGGTATCCGCTCCTTGAGGGGGGGGCTAGGGCTGGAAATTGTTCAGGTGGGGTGGCTCAGCATTACCAGGCCAAGCCACAGCCACCAGCACGACCGCCACAACCAGTCTCTCGGCCTGCCAAGCCGCAACCCCCAGCTAGGCCACCTCCACCTGCACTAAAGCTAGCACCTGTCGCTGCACCACGGCTAGCACCTGTCGCTGCACCACGGCTAGCACCTGTCGCAGCACCTGTCACAGCACTTGTCGCAGCACCACGGCTAGCACCTGTCGCAGCACCACGGCTAGCTGCTCCACGGCTAGCACCACGGCTAGCTGCACCACGGCTAGCACCTGTCGCTGCACCACGGCTAGCACCAGCTCCACCACGCCAAGACCCACCACGCCAAGACCCACGACGCCAAGTGCCGCCAGTCGCAGCTCCACGACGCCAAGTGCCGCCAGTCGTAGCTCCACGACGCCAAGTGCCGCCAGTCGTAGCTCCACAACGCCAAGACCCAAGCCAAGACCCGCCATGCCAAAACCAAGACTCGCCATGCCAAAACTAAGACCCACGCCTAGACCAAGACCAAGACCCACGCCAAGACCAAGACCAAGACCCACGCCAAGACCAAGACCAAGACCCACGCCAAGACCAAGACCCACACCAAGACCAAGACCCACACCAAGACCAAGACCCACGCCAAGACCATGAACAAGACCCACGCCAAGACCAAGACCCTCTACGCCAAGCTTCGCCGCCTGACACGCCACGCCAAGCTTGCCGCCTACCACGATGACGACGCATCCACCTTCTCGTCGGCCACGGATATGGCCGCTACCTGGTCGCCCGCCACGCCAAGTGCGCCTACCTCCTCGTCGGCCACAGATGTGGCCCTTTCCGGGTCGCCCACCTCGCCTGCTGCAGCGGCGTTCCACTCGCCGCCGCCACATGACTATGTCTCGGTGGATTCGGGGCCACTTGGTCTGGCGACCCACCGCCATGTCCCCCTCCCGCCCTCCCATGACTCTTGTTTAAAAAAAATTATTTTGGACATCTGGGATCTGTCCGTGTCTGTGTGATCATGTTTTGTTTTAGTCATCTTAGGTTTTGTTTTTGGACTTTTTGTGCACTTTTGTTTGTTTTGTCACCATAGCAACCATTAGTTTTCACCTGTCACGTCACGCACCTGTTTCACGTTTTGAGTCACGCACCTGTTTTCACTAAACATGTCTGTAGTATTTAAGTTCATTGTTTTCAGTTTGTGTTCCTGGCAACATTGCATTTATGCTCTACACACTCTTCATCCTCTTAGATCATGCTTCATGTCCCATGCCAAAGTAAGATTTTGTTCCATGTTTATAGTCTTTTTGGTTTCATAGTTTGTTCTCCGCCATTGTGCGCGCCTTTTGTTTACTTCTTTTTGTTTTAGTAATTATAAAATAAATTATGTACTTACATTCTCGTCTCGCCCGAGCCAACTTTCCGTTGCCTTCCGGAAAAGCAAACACCCAGAACCAAGTCTTGACAGTATTAGTGATATTTTTGTTACGAGCGCTAACGCAGACAAACAATTTAGAGCGGCGCTGTGAAGCTTGTGTACAATTTTTTGACATGATCGACTGGCGAGGTGTTTCCTCGCTTCCTTGCGCCTTGGAAGTTTATAGTAGATCATAAATGATGCCTCTCACCTGAACAGAAAAAGTCTGAGGACATATTCAGACAAGTTGGGACACTTTGACAGCCATTTAAGACACGGAAATGGTCAGAGCGGCAGAGCGGGTCCTCCCGTGCCCCCCACCCTGTTTCTTTGCGAGGATTATGAGACATTTTTCATCTAAATGGGAATATATGAACATCATAGCAGTCGACATCCTAATGACAGCAGACATTGTAAAGTAAGTGATGTTTTATGATGTTTGTTGGCTCTCATAAAGTCTGCAGTAAGCAGAAATCAGTGTTGAAGAAAAAAAAAAGCGAACCTTGTGTTTTTTTTTTTATTATTGTGCCGCTATGATTAAGATTAGCAAAATACGTAAATATTAAATGTTATTATAAATGTGCCTGTTACTACATTACATATATACTTACATCATGTATGTCAAACCTCAATGGAAGTGTTTGGGTGTTTTTTTAAGGGCTTTTTATTAGGCGGAATTGTGCGGCTCCCATAGGCTCCATTGTAAGCGGCCCTTTGATCGCATTTATTAAATATTTAGAATGCAAAAAAAAATGTTAAATGACCTCCGTCGTCATGTCTTTCATAATGATTGTGAAAGATAAGCAAAATTCCAAATAAAGTGCAGTTCCCCGTTAAGGCCATCTTTTTTTTTTATATTCTTTTTTTTTATCTAAATCAAATTATTTAATACGTGCATGTATTTTGCTTTTCCTTTGGATTTTTTTTGTGAGCAGGCTCACATAAAAAATAATAATAAAGTAAACATTTCATTTAAAAGCAGTTTAAAAGGAAAAAAGTTATTTAATCTGAGCTTATTTACTTATTATTTTTTAAGATATTAAATGATTTGTGTTTTGCTTTTTTGTGAGCAGACTAACATGAAAAAAATTAAGTAAACATTTTTGTAAAAACAATTCAAAACATGGTTGGTAAATCTTTTGCTACATCTTATTTACTTGATTTTTGAAAATGTATGTTAAAACGATTTAATATTTGCATGTATTTTGCTTTTTCTTTGGCTTTTTCCTGAGCAGACTCACATACAATAATAAAGTTAACTTTTTATGAAACAGTTTACAAATGGGAGGAAGAGTCCTTTAATGCCAGTTATTTACTTATTTTTTAAATACAAAAGATTTAAACTGTGTATGTACTTTGCTTTTTCTTTGACTTCTTTGTATCAGAAGCAAACTCACATTCCAAAAACTGAAAGCTTTTTATTAAAAAAAAAAGAATGGCACAAAACGTTATTTCATGCCAGCTTATTTTATACATTTTTCAAATCCATTAAATTATTTAATATGTGCATGTGTTTTGCTTTTTATTTGGCTTTTTTGTAAGTAGACTCACAGTTTAAAAAATTGTATGGAAAGCATTTTTTTTATTTGAACACGAATGTGAAAAAAATGGGTGAAAACTCCTTTTACCCCAGCTTATTTGTTTTTTTGTTTTTTTTTAAATATGTCAAATGATTTAATAAGTGCAAGTGTTTTGCTTGTTCTTTGTTTTTTGTTATCAGACTCACATTCTAAAAAATATATGTAAAATCAACTTTTTACTAAAAGCTGAGGTTCGAAAAATGGGGGGAGAATCTTTTCACACCAGCTTATTTGCTTTTTTTGAATAATACATCAAAAGAAAAAATTCAATATATGTATGCGTTTTACTTTTTCTTTGACTTTTTTGTAAACAGCCCACATTCAAAAAAGTTTTTGTTAAAAAGTTTGACACTGGAACAGATGATCTTTATTTCCATTATTTGGAATTTATAATGGATGTTGAACAATTACTTTTTTTGCTCCGCTGTACTAATATATATGAGGGTAATTTAAAAGTAGTTAATTTCATGGCTTAAAGAAGACCTTGGAGTGTAAACTCACACTGGTGACTTTGCGGTAGATTTGGGCGGCGTTCTGGCACTCAGAGTAGGGATATTCTGACGTGGCCATCTCCAGCATGCACATGCCGAAAGCGTAGACATCCACGGACTCGTCATAGTGCTCCTCGTACATCTCTGGTGCCATGAACTCTGGTGTACCTGGACCGTTAAAGCAGGGTGACATGTGAATAGAGTCTCAGGTGGACAATGGCCCGCTAATTATTAAAAGTATCCTATTTTTGATGTTCGACAGTAAGAAAAAGGTTTCTCTTCACCGGGGTCAGCAACTCGAGCCACATGCGGCTCTTTAGCGACGCCCTGGTGGCTCCATTGAGTTTTTTCAAAAATGTATGGAAATGGGAAAAAAAAAGGGGTGAAAATGTTTTTTGTTGTAATATGGTTTCTGTAGGAGAAACACGACACAAACATTCCTAATTGTTAGAAAAACTATTGTTTAATATGTTTGTGTTTATGCTTCACTGATGAGAGTATTTGGCGAGTGCCGTTTTGTCCTACTAAATTCAGCGGCCCTTGAACGCACCATTGTGTGGGCTGTGACTCAACAGTTTGTTTACATGTACAACTTTCTCCGACGCTGCCACAGCATTTTGTCCACCAAACATTTTATGATGTGCGAATGCACAAAGGTGAGCTTTGTTGATCGTTTTGTGTCGAATACTAGTCAGGCATATTTGGTCAGTGCATGACTGCAAGCTAATCGATGCTAACATGCTATGTAGGCTATCTGTATATACACATTGCATCATTAAACGGGGGGGTACTAGGATGATAGGGGATGCAAAACAATAACAGCGCAATACATTTTCATAACATGGTCACTACGGCCTAGTTTCTCTTGTTATATTCTTATTTTACTGTTATATTTTTATTCTCATTGTTGCTTTTTATTATTATTCTTATTGTAATATTTTTCTATTTTGTTTCCATTTATACCCCCATTATTTACTTTTTACTTTTTAAATTTCATCTCAATTTTGTACACTGCTGCTGGAATTTTTATTTTCCTGAGGGAACTCTCCTGAAGGAATCAATAAAGTACTATCTATCTATCTATTATGCCTCATTTGTAGCTATATTTGAACTCATTTAATGTCCTTATCTGTATTTAGTTAATGTTTTCATGTTTCATGACACATTATCTGTATGTAATATTGGCTGCATTTCTGATAGTTGTTTGTGTGCCATGTTGTTCCAGACCACAGCAAACGTTACCCAGCTTGAAAATGTTTTAATAAATCCATTAGAAGAAGACAGCCTGACGTTTACTTTACCTTGGACACACACATCTATACCTTTGGCCATTAAAAGCCAGTCATTTCCAGGAGTTATCTCACCTTCTAAGTAGCCTCTGATTTACTAATGCTTTCCAATGTTGTAAAAATGTGTAGAATAAATATTACATTTCAACATTTCTGTCAACGAAGATTTGCGCCAGCCTGCGACACATAGTCATTTTGATAGTAGGCTAATACAGCTGATTAGCCACTTACATCATGTGTTGCCATCATTATAACACTTATATAAGCAGCTCCAGACCGATTATCTTTTTGTATTTGTGGTCCAATATGGCTTTCAACATTTTCGGTTGCCAACCCCTGCACTATACATCTCAAAATAAATCTCAGATGTGGTATCTGTACATTTAATCGTTTTATTTTTCTTGAGCGGATATGCTAACCTAACATGAAATGTGACCACAATGTTAGCAATAGCACCTACTCAGTGGCCTAGTGGTTAGAGTGTCCGCCCTGATATCGGTAGGTCGTGAGTTCAAACCCTAGCCGAGTCATACCAAAGACTATAAAAATGGGACCCATTACCTCCCTGCTTGGCACTCAGCATCAAGGGTTGGAATTAGGGGTAAAATCCCAAAAAATGATTCTCGGGTGGGGCCACCGCTGCTGCTCACTGCTCCCCTCACCTCCCAGGGGGTGAGGGTGATGGGCCAAATGCAGAGGGTAATCTCACCACACCTAGTGTGTGTGACAATCATTGGTACTTTAACTTAAACTCAAAGTGGATGTTATTTTGTAATTCATTAACTATTTATATCCTTGGTGAACCATTCTAAAGCATCATAGTAACGTTACAATCAACTATAACTTTAAAAATGTGGTTTGTCTTTTTTTTGCCCATATATTGAATAATTTTGGACATTAACTATTTTCAAAAAATAAATAAAAATAAACTGCAGCGTTCTGCCAACTAGCGGGTGTTGTAAATTTGGTAATTTTTTATTAGTTTTCTGCTAAAAAGCTAACCTGGCATGATGTTAAAATGTAACCATAATGTTAGCATGTAGCTCAATGCAAAGTGGCACAAAACTGTTATTTTATTATTTTTTATATAATTATTCAAATGTTTCAAATGTTGGGGGGCTTTTTGCCCGTATTGAATTATTTTGGAAATGGAACTATTAAAAAAAATAAAAATAGAAAGTATAGCTCTGCCAACGAGTGGGAGATGTACGTTTGATCATTTTGTTTTTCTTTAGCTAATAAACTAGCGTAGCATGATGTTAAAATGTGACTGTAATATAAGCATGTAACTCAATGCAAATACTGCTATTTTATCAATTCTTATATAATTATTCACATCTTTGATAAACAATTCTAAAGTGTCTTAGTAACATTACAATCAACTATACATTTACAAAATGTGGGTGGGCTTTTTGCGCGTATAGAATAAAGCAATAAGCTAACCTAGCATGTTGTTGCTTATTGAACAGAGAGCGTAATGTATGGGTCTCCATGCTGTCGGATATGTGCCCCCGGCCATATTCTTTTAACCCAATGTGGCCCCCAAGTCAAAATGTTTGTGGACCCCTGGTGTAATGTTAGCATGTAGCGCACTTAGCTATGCTAATTGTTACGTTGTGGTACGTGATGCACGGAACCTATTACGTTGGAAAAGTGTACGGTTACAGTGTATATCAAAAAATAAAAACGTTTAAAAAGGTGAATAAAGTACACAATTAGCACTTCTTAGAGACAAACTGCAACTCATTAGCATTGGAGCCACAGACATTAGCATTAGCTACAAACACAAAATGGGATGTTCCCAACTGTCTAAATGTTAGAATTAAGGCAAACACACTTCTAATACACTATTGTGGGACCGCTGAGACTTATTTCAATCATACTTGCCAACCTTGAGACCTCCGATTTCGGGATGTGGGGGGTGGGGGGCGTGGTTAAGAAGGGAGGAGTATATTTACAGCTAGAATTCACCAAGTCAAGTATTTCATACATATATATATATATATATATATATATAAATACATATATATATATACATATATATACATACATACATACATACATACATATATATATATATATATATATATATATATATATAATAGCTATATATAGCTATATTTATTGTATTATATATTTTATTATATATATATATATATATATATAATAAAATAAATACATATATATATATAGCTAGAATTCACAGAAAGTCAAGTATTTCTTAAATATATATATATACATATATATATATATATATATATATATATATATATATATATATATATATATATATATATATATATATATATATATATATATATATACATATATAGATAAGTAAAAGAAATACTTGAATTTCAGTGTTCATTTATTTACACATATACACACACATAACACTCATCTACTCATTGTTGAGTTAAGGGTTGAATTGTCCATCCTTGTTCTATTCTCTGTCACTATTTTTCTAACCATGCTGAACACCCTCTCTGATAATGCATTGCTGTGTGGCAAGCACAAAAGTGCTTTCATCAAATGCACTAGAGTCTGGAATCTTCCATCTCTCCCTAGCATGGCCCAAAACCGGTCAATCTTTGCTTCCTGAAGAAGATCTTCACTGACAAGCACTTGGTAGTTCACTACTTCTTCCCGGAGGCTATCCAGATCCAATCGCAGCTGCGGCTTGGAACTTACAAGCGTATTTCTTCATCTTACTCGTCGTCGGCGTCGCCACGGCTGTATCTCCCTCGTTCTTCTGCTTCGTCTCCTTGTTGTGTGCGCAGTTGTGCACTCTCTAAAAGCCGTAGATGTTATTGTCACATATGCATGTACAGTAGATGGCAGTATTGCCCTGTTTAAGAGTGTCACAACATTGCTGTTTACGGCAGACAAACTGCTTTACGGTAGACGAAAACGTGACTGCTGTTGTTGTGTGTTGTTACCGCGCTGGGAGGACGTTAATGAAACTGCCTAACAATAAACCCACATAAGAAACCAAGAACTCGCCCTCGATCATTCTACAGTTATAATGTGATTGGGCAGGCACGCTGTTTATATAGTGGGAAAGCAGACGTGAAAACAGGCTGTCCTCACTCAGGTCCGCATGGAGCTGGAGGTGGCGAGGCCCCCAGCTCCGCCTGAATTTCGGGAGAAAATTTGTCCCGGGAAGTTTCCGGGAGAGGCGCTGAATTTCGGGAGTCTCCCGGAAAATCCGGGAGGGTTGGCAAGTATGATTTCAATTGTTAAAAGAAGCGGTGTAATATGGCACCTTTGAGCCCTAAAGTGCCACAACATAATGTAGAGTTGTTGCTCACCGATAACACTTTTAGCAAAGGAAGCCCTCTTCAGCGTTGCCAAGCCCAAGTCTCCTATTTTGACAGAGCCTGTCGGCCCCGTGATGAAGATGTTGTCACACTTGAGGTCTCGGTGGATTATCGGCGGCGTCCTGGTGTGGAGGAAGTGGAGGCCCTTCAGGATCTGTCTGCACCAGCTCCTAAGAACCTTAGGCTTCATCACCTTGAAGCGCTTCAAATAGCTGCGTGGAGACATTCCATGATATGAAGCAATGGCAGCATGAACAAGATGCCAAGATGTCAATTCACTCACGTTTTAAGCGTCCCTGAGGTCATCAACTCTGTCACCAGAACAATGCACTTCTTGCCTTTTAGGGGTGACTCCCAGAAGTCATAAAACCTAACAATGTTGGGATGCTGAAGACCTTTCAACATCTCGGCCTCCTCCTTGAAGCGCTGTCTCTCCACTTTGGACAGTTTACGCTCCTGTTGAACACCAATGATTACAAATTAAGGAGATGATTCATCTTAAATTAAATAGGTGCAAAAAAGATCTTGAGAATTTGGCGTTAAGATGAGAGTCAGATTCAGACTGCAAACTATCTGTGGCAGGAAGCTGGGGGGATGGATGATATAATCATCTCATTTACATAAGTGGCTGTAATGCAAGTGCATGTCGTTTTCATGGACGCTGTAGGACATACCTGAGAAAATTTGCGCAATTTGCCCATTAAGATTTTCAATTCAGCCTGCCGGATGTTTCCAAATACAAAACCCAAAACCAGTGAAGTTGGCACGTTGTGTAAGTCGTAAATAAAAACAAAATACAATGATTTGTAAATCCTTTTCAACTTATATGCAAATAGACTGCAAAAAGAAGATATTTAATGTTCGAACTAAGAACCTTAATTTTTTTTCTAAATAATCATTAACTTAGAACTTAATGGCAGCAACACATTGCCAAAAAGTTGGCACAGGGGCATTTTTACCACTGTATTAAAACAATTTGAAATGTGGACCACAGAACCCTTTTCCACTTCGATGAGCTTGGGCCCAGTGAAGCCGGCGACGTTTCTGGGTGTTGTTGATAAATGGCTTTTGCTTTGCATAGTAGAGCTTTAACTTGCGCTTACAGATGTAGCGACGAACCGTAGTAACTGACAGTGGTTTTCTAAAGTGTTCCTGAGCCGATGTAGAGATATCCTTTACACACTGATGTCACTTTTTAATGCAGTACCACCTGTGGGATCGAAGGTCCATAATATCATCGCTTACCTAAAGTGATTTCTCCAGATTATCTGAACTTTTTGATGATATTACTGCAATTATTGCAATAGCTCATTAAGAAATGTTGTTCTTAAACTGTTCGACAATTTGCTCACGCATTTGTTCACAACGTGGTGACCCTCACCCCATCCTTGTTTGTGAATGACTGAGCATTATACCCAATCATGGCACCCACCTGTTCCCAATTAGCCAGTTCACCCGTTGGATGTTCCGAATAAGTGTTTGATGAGCATTCCTCAACTTTTTCAGTCTTTTTTGTCACTTGTGCCAGCTTTTTTGAAACATGTTGCGGGCATCAAATTCCAGATGAGCTAATATTTGCAAAAAATAAAGTTTTCCAGTTAGAATGTTAAGTATCTTGTCTTTGCCGTGTTTTCAATTGAATATAAGTTGAAAAGGATTTTCAAATCATTGTATTCTGTTTTTATTTACGATTTACACAACGTGCCAACTTCACTGGTTTTGGGTTTTTTAAATGTTTCAAACCTTTAACATCAAAACTGTAGCTGCCAATAGTATGTGCAGTTTTTTTTCAAATTACTGTAAATCTTGAATTATAGAAAGTATTGAAATTGATCGAATCTGCGCTTTTGAATGATATACGAGTTGTTACGGTAATCTACGTCACAGCCGCTCAGACGAGTCACCAAGCAGTGTGGGCAAGGTTTGTTTCCACAGAGTTTTTCCACAGAGTGTTTCCAGAGCGGCCAGCCTGAAACGCGGGTGTCAGGGACAGACGCAGAAGCAGATTATTACTGAAGAAAAGTAATATTATATCAGATTGTAGGTGTTTTTTTACCGTTTGTGTTCATATTTTGCCTTGTTTGTTGCATTTTTGTTGCATTTCGCTTGATTGTATAACAAGGAGGTGGTCTGAGAAATACAAGAGAAGTGACGGTCATATGTTGTTAATATTCAGTGTTTTATCGTTTATATATTAGGATTGTAAATCCTACATTCTTTATTTTCAGTTACATTCCGGGTGTCTCATTTGGTTAAAAAAAATTTACAATTCCATTCTGTTTTTTGAGGTGGTCTGTCGTAAAGTTTTTAGCATTCAATCTGACATGAGAGTGTTTGTATAAGTGTTCCTGAAAAAAAAATATATAAATAAAAAACACATACATATATACAGTATATATATATATATATATATATATATATATATATATATATATATATATATACACACAGAGGTGGGACCAAGTCATTGCTTTGCAAGTCACAAGTAAGTCTCAAGTCTTTGCCCTCAAGTCTCGAGTCAAGTCCCAAGTCAAGACAGACAAGTCCGAGTCAAGTCCAAAGTCAAGACTGGAAAGTCTCAAGTCAAGTCCCAAGTCCTGCATTTTGAGTTTCGAGTCCTTTCAAATCATTTTAACCACAGACTAATGTATTTACACAGATTGTGTATTCTTTTAAAACGCTGTATTTATTTATTAAAACAAGTGCATTTGAAATTGCAGGGAAAAAGATAGTGGTGACATTGCACTTCAAAATAGCACTATTAACCAGTCATTTTAAACATGTAACTCATTCCTTTACAGAATAAACACATTTGAAAAAACAAGTGTAACTGTACTTATTTGCACAAAAGTGTTAACATTGTATTTCCATGGCATATTGCATTGTAACTAGTTCCACAGCAGTTTCTGTCCTGTTCTTACCTTATCTCATTGATCTCATCTCATACTGTATGTGTGTTGATGTGTGTGTACACATGAAAAACATAACAAATATATGAACATAACAATGAACAGAGTTGTACTTTTTAGATGTCAGGGCTCTATGCAATATGTACACATATTGTTAATATAGTATACATTTTAACTGACCTTTATTTGACTATGTTTGTCTTTTTGTAGGTGGCTAAAATACGCGGTGCTGCTGACCGCTGTCTAACGTTACGTTACTGTGTGTGATACATTGACTAACGTAATGTTACTGTGTGTGATACATTGACTAACGTTACGTTACTGTGTGTGATACATTGACTAACGTAACGTTATGTATAGGTACCTCATGCAACCCTGCTTGAAAAAAATCACTTGACAAAAAGTATGAATAAGGTAGCGAACTGCAGTGGACGCAACAGATTGCCATGTTTGCAATGATTTTATAACCATAGACATCTTATAAGTAGACGCAGCATTGGTTGCTGTGACGTGAGCAATTTGGCCGCCATCTTGAAGTGGTGATGAGGAGCCGGCGAGCAGCCTAAACTGACAGTTGACAGGTAGAAAACAAAGATGGTGTTCAGCGTTTTCCTGCTTAAATGAGCGGACTGTTGAAAATAGGAATCGGGGGATTACTTTTCACAAGTAAGATTTAACATTAACGTACTATTGGTTGTCCATCCATCCATCCATTTTCTACCGCTTATTCCCTTCGGGGTCGCGGGGGGCTCTGGAGCCTATCTCAGCTACATTCGGGCGGAAGGCGGGGTACACCCTGGACAAGTCGCCACCTCATCGCAGAGCCAACACAGATAGACAGACAACATTCACACAGGAGCAAAGATCTTCAATATTTGTATGTGAAAATCACAAAGAAATCTTCTGGGGGGGGGTTGACCCCCCCCCCCCCCTACAGGGGTTTGGTTTAAAAACTTTCAGCCCCACCTAAAACAAAATTCACCAGCCGCCACTGATTATGATGCATTCTCATTTTAGGCAAAGTATAAGACAATACTTTCTTAACAGTATAATTGTAACCAGTAATAAGTCTTCAAGTAACAATATTCAAATACTAACATTGTTGGGTAAAACAGAATTTGGTTTTATTCTGAATCCAGTGAAACAGATTGGTGGTTTTAGCTGATACAAAGACTTTCAGGTGTTTATATATGTTTAAGTATTTGGCAGATGCTTTTATCCAAAGCGACTTACATAAAAAAATACATATAAAACAATCACTGCAAACATTATCATTTAAGGGAAGAATGTAATAGAAAATATCAATACAAAGTGTCAAGACAGAATAAACTCTCTGCTGCTGAAGCAACAGAGATACAGTCTAAAGGTCCCTAAGATATATATATATCTAATGTATTCATACATTGTTTATGTAGGATATACGCATGCAGGGGCGCCGCTAGGGATTTTGGGCCCCATGAAAAGAATCTTTACAGGGCCCCCAACACAGTGTCATTATTTTTTCTGTATTATAATTTCATCATCATTAGGGGCCTCTCTGGGCCCCCCTCCATCATGGGCCCTTAGAATCCGTCTCCTTTACCCCCCCTTTTCGGCGCCCCTGTACGCATGTATATACAACCTAATCATATTGTTTCTTCAACTTAAAAATAGCTTACCATTTTTTCCCCCTTCTCTGGGATTATATTCCCAGTTTTGATCTCGGACGTCTGGTCACTTATAGCGTATAAGAATATTATATTACTGTTACGCAAACTATGAATAATAAAACACGCCAAAACATGTATCTGTTATCATGGCTACACGTATGACAAAAAAGGGGGTGAAAATCAGTGGTATTCAGTGAGGTAAGATTAATTAAATGCGCTGACAGTTCATTGCTCCTGCCAAATGAATTGCACTGAGTGGAGCGGATCACCACTCCAAGATGGCGGCCACGCGTCTCGTCTGCGCCAGTAGGCAGTAGCGCTCCATGCTGCGTCTACTTATAAGATGTCTATGGTTATAACGTTAGCAGTGAGTTTGCAGCCTCACTGATTTAACTACACAGCAAATAAAAGTCACGTTACTTAGCCAATAAACGTTATCTTACATTCAAAACTTACTCTTCTTTGAGCAACTTCAAATGTCGAACGAAGTTGGAAGTTGTTGCGTCTCCGTCTGTAATATTCGAACTGCGTGATTTGCATACGGCAATTCATTTTTTTCCCCAGGCACTGCTTCCTATGAGGAAGCAGTGCCTGGGGAGTCTGTGGTGGGCTCTCCTATTTCTGGGGCTGAGGTTGCTGAGGTAGTTAAAAAGCTCCTCGGTGGCAAGGCCCCGGGGGTAGATGAGATCCGCCCGGAGTTCCTTAAGGCTCTGGATGCTGTGGGGCTGTCTTGGTTGACAAGACTCTGCAGCATCGCGTGGACATCGGGGGCGGTACCTCTGGATTGGCAGACCGGGGTGGTGGTTCCTCTCTTTAAGAAGGGGAACCGGAGGGTGTGTTCTAACTATCGTGGGATCACACTCCTCAGCCTTCCCGGTAAGGTCTATTCAGGTGTACTGGAGAGGAGGCTACGCCGGATAGTCGAACCTCGGATTCAGGAGGAACAGTGTGGTTTTCGTCCTGGTCGTGGAACTGTGGACCAGCTCTATACTCTCGGCAGGGTCCTTGAGGGTGCATGGGAGTTTGCCCAACCAGTCTACATGTGTTTTGTGGACTTGGAGAAGGCATTCGACCGTGTCCCTCGGGAAGTCCTGTGGGGAGTGCTCAGAGAGTACGGGGTATCGGACTGTCTGATTGTGGCAGTCCGCTCCCTGTATGATCAGTGCCAGAGCTTGGTCCGCATTGCCGGTAGTAAGTCGGACACGTTTCCAGTGAGGGTTGGACTCCGCCAAGGCTGCCTTTTGTCACCGATTCTGTTCATAACTTTTATGGACAGAATTTCTAGGCGCAGTCAAGGCGTTGAGGGGATCTGGTTTGGTGGCTGCAGGATTAGGTCTCTGCTTTTTGCAGATGATGTGGTCCTGATGGCTTCATCTGGCCAGGATCTTCAGCTCTCACTGGATCGGTTCGCAGCTGAGTGTGAAGCGACTGGGATGAGAATCAGCACCTCCAAGTCCGAGTCCATGGTTCTCGCCCGGAAAAGGGTGGAGTGCCATCTCCGGGTTGGGGAGGAGATCTTGCCCCAAGTGGAGGAGTTCAAGTACCTCGGAGTCTTGTTCACGAGTGGGGGAAGAGTGGATCGTGAGATCGACAGGCGGATCGGTGCGGCGTCTTCAGTAATGCGGACGCTGTATCGATCCGTTGTGGTGAAGAAGGAGCTGAGCCGGAAGGCAAAGCTCTCAATTTACCGGTCGATCTACGTTCCCATCCTCACCTATGGTCATGAGCTTTGGGTTATGACCGAAAGGACAAGATCACGGGTACAAGCGGCCGAAATGAGTTTCCTCCGCCGGGTGGCGGGGCTCTCCCTTAGAGATAGGGTGAGAAGCTCTGCCATCCGGGAGGAGCTCAAAGTAAAGCCGCTGCTCCTCCACATCGAGAGGAGCCAGATGAGGTGGTTCGGGCATCTGGTCAGGATGCCACCCGAACGCCTCCCTAGGGAGGTGTTTAGGGCACGTCCCACCGGTAGGAGGCCGCGGGGAAGACCCAGGACACGTTGGGAAGACTATGTCTCCCGGCTGGCCTGGGAACGCCTCGGGGTCCCACAGGAAGAGCTGGACGAAGTGGCTGGGGAGAGGGAAGTCTGGGCTTCCCTGCTTAAGCTGCTGCCCCCGCGACCCGACCTCGGATAAGCGGAGGAAGATGGATGGATGGATGGAATTCATTTTTTGTTGACCAAGTCGTAGTTTTTATACCCGAACGAAACCAACTTTAACATAATTGTTTCTCACTGGCATGTTGTTGGACAACTCTTGTTCATTGGTTGTCCTGCAATTTGATTGGATGAATGATGTGTGATGCAAACAACGTAGATCTAATTTTATTGGCTGTTGTACTGAGAGCACACCAGCTGACAGGAACAACACGCTGATCGACACAGACGAAGAAAATGAAAAATACGGAGCGCTCCCAAATAACTTTTTAAGCTTTGGATTTTGGGGAAAGTGGCAAGTCATGTCAAGTCAAAAGGCTCAAGTCCAAGTGAAGTCACAAGTCATTGATGTTAAAGTCCAAGTCGAGTTGCAAGTCTCTTTACATTTTGTCAAGTCGAGTCTAAAGTCATCAAATTCATGACTCGAGTCTGACTCGAGTCCAAGTCATGTGACTCGAGTCCACACCTCTGTATATATATATACATATATGTATATACATATATATATATATATATATATATATATATATATATATATACATATATATATATATATATATATATACATATATATATATATATATATATATATATACACATACATATATACATATATAAACCTATATATATACACACACACACACACATATTTACACATACACACATATATACTTGCATGTATATATTTACATTAAGATATATATATATATATATATATATATATATATATATATATATATATATATATATATATAGAGTAATAGATATGTATATATATAATATATGTGTGTATGTATATATATATATATATATATATATATATATATATATATATATATATATATATATATATATACACACACACACACACATAATACATATATATACAAATATAATACATATATAGGTATATGTATTTTGTTCAGAATTTATATTAATATTGGAGGTAATCAGTAAAGTTTTACGATTCTCTGTAGCAACTATCCTTTCAGACAATGTGCAGCACTTATTTCCCAAAGTCAATTCTGACAAAAAAAAATATCTTTTTCTTCACTTTCTTCCTTACACGACCATTTCTTTTTTTTCTGCCTTTGTTTATTTCTCCGAGACACGTCAATTGCTCTGTGTTTGCTCTAAACACAAGAAAGTTACTTGTGATTAGTCAGACCGTGTCGAGCTCAAGAACATGGCTACTTTCAATATGATTTGCGTATCTATAAGGGGGCGTGGTCTGCCAAGCCACGCACACCTCCCCGGCGGATTTTAAGTTGATTGCGATGTAACAAATAAATGTGCTTGGATTTATCTAACACTTCAATACATCTGAATTTTTACTTGCGTATGCTGTTTTCTAGATTTGAACGTATGTCTATTTTTAGGAAGAAATCCACGCAGCCCTAGTTAGATGAGGCCCCGGGTGCTTCTATACTAAAGAAAACTGAACTTATTAGAAAGGAGATTAAACACAACGTGTCCCAGTCCCAACTAGGTTCTATTAATGCAGACACGAATAAATATACAACAGATAATGCTCTCCAAAATAATCTCTCTCTTTTTGAAGAAATAACATTAGAGGAACTCCTGTGACCCGTAAATGGGACAAAACAAACAACATGTTTACTTGACCCACCTCCTGGGAAACGTATCAAGGAACTGTTTGTAATATTAGGACCATCAGTGCTAAATATTATTAACTTATCAGTTTTCCCTGTCACTGTTCCCCTAGCATTCAAAACAGCAGTTAATAATCTTCTGCTCAAAATAAGGATTCTGACCTGGAAAACTACCGGCCAGTGTCCCACATTCAATTGATCTCAAAAATCCTTGAAAAAATTGTTGGGACAGTAGCTAAATGAACACTTAGCGTCTACAATCTCTGTGAACCCTTTCAGTCCGGTTTCAGGGCAAATTACTCTACAGAGACAGCCCTTGCAAAAAAGACTAACGATCTATTGGGAACTATGGATGCTGACATGTTGCTGCTACTTGATCTTAGTGTTGCTTTCGATACCGTCAATCATAACATTTTATTAGAACGTATTAAAATGTGTTGCTATGTCAGACTTGGTTTTTTCTTGGTTTATCCTATCTTACTGACAGGATGCAGTGCGTCTCCCATAACAGTGTGACCTCGGAGTATGTTAAGGTAACGTGCGGAGTTCCAAAGGGTTTGGTTCTTGGCCCTGCACCGTTCAGTATCTACATGCTGCCTCTAGGTGACATCTTACGCAAATACGGCATTAGCTCTAACTGTTATGCTGATGACATCTGACTCTACACGCCCCTAAAGCTGACCAACACGCCACATTGTAGTCATCTGGAGGCATGTCAAAATGAAATCAAACAATGGATGTCCAGCAACTTTTTGCATCTTAACGCTAAGAAAACGGAAATGTTGATTATAGGTCCTGCTAGACACCGGCACTTATTTAATAATACCACTTTACCATTTGACAACCAAACAATTATACAAAGGAACTCGGTAAAGCATCTCTGTATTATCCTTGATCCAACTCTCTCATTTGAGTCGCACATTAAGAGTGTTACTAAAACGCTGAGATTGTTATTCGTGCGTTCATTACGTCTCGTCTCGATTACTGTAACGTATTATTTTCGGGTCTCCCTATGTTTACCATTAAAAGATTACAGTTGGTACAAAATGAGGCTGCTGAACTTTTGACAAGGACAAGAAAGTTTAATCATATTACGCCTATACTGGCTCACCTGCACTGGCTTCCTGTGCACTTAAGATGCGACTTTAAGGTTTTATTACTTACGTATAAAATACTAAAGGATCTAGCTCCATCCTATCTTGCTGATTGTATTGTACTCTGCGTTCCGTTGAGAAATCTACATTTAAAAAATTCCGGCTTATTAGTCATTTCCACAGCCCCAAAAAAGGTATGCAGGCTATAGAGTGTTTTATATTTTATCCAGTACTCTGCAATGCCCAACCGGTAACAATTAGAGATGATACCTCAGTAGAAGCATTTAAGTCCCATCTTAAAACTCATTTATATACTCTAGCCTTTAAATAGACCCATTTTTTAAACCAGTTGATCTGCCCACTCTCTATTCTGCTCTGCCCCCCTCGCCTACGTGGAGAGGTTTTTAGGTGGCCACGGATCAGTTTCCACGGAGGAGCGCTAGCTGTTCCAAGTCTGGACCTAAGGTGGACCACTCCTCTGTTCATTATTTGGTGACGCCTCTGCGCTGCTGACTTGTGTACATGCAAGAGATCCACTGTTGGCCTCACTATGGATTGGACTCTCACGTTATTAACTGTATCCACTCGGCAACCATTGCTGTGGTCACCTGGCTGTGCAGGCCTTTGAGACATTTGTGATTAAGGGCTATATAAGTAAACTTTTATTGATTGATTGAAATAATATTTGATTGATTGATTGATTATAGAAAGCAGAGCTGATCGATCAGCCACTGATCAGTATTGGATTTTTATGAAAAAGTATGTGATTGGCCAAAAACCTTGTCTTTTGGCTGACAGGCGGCTCACAACTTACTGTGTAATTCCATAAACAGTGTGAACTCGCTCCCTTAAGTTATTAATAATCACTTCCGTTGAGGCAAATACACTACATTTCCTAAAGTATCTCATTATCTCTGGAGGGTGAGGGTGAACATGTTACACGTTGAGTAAGAAGGGCAAGCCAGGAGCAGACATGCTAATTTCTGCACTAGCTGCTAAATTGGCTTGAAAACAACAGCAAGAACGTAGTAGTATATTAAAGTTTCAGAAGTGTAGATTGATGTTACAGCAGAAAGTAAGCATTTTCAACAGGAAATTAATAAGTAGATTAATAAGAGTCTAGAGATTCCCTGAATACAGGAGGACTTTGTGGGCAAAACCAAAGGGTTAAAATGGATAGTACCTTTTGTTTAGTTACTATGCACTATTGACTTTGTTTTGATCGAACAATTGTATGTAATAAAAGAAAATAAGGAACTAGTCTAAATATTATGTTGATATGTCAATAGCACTCCCCATAAATACATTTTCAAAAATTACAGTTAATACATGCGATTGGTATCGGTCGATCTCACTCATGAGTCATGGATGATCAGCATAAAACCCTGATCAGAACATATAACAAATTTAAAATATCAAATTCTTGAAACTGTGCAAGGGGCGTTTTTTTTTTGTAAAACAAGACAACTCGTTTTGAAAACAAAAAGCATCAGCAAACTTTTTAGTATTAGTGTAACTGTCTCTTTAAAATGTCTTAAAAACATTGCATGACAGTAAATATAGCTTTGATAACAAGACGATACAATGCAGGCATACTTTTGAATATTTATCCAAGTACTTAGGTAAACTATGTTTACTGTAAGTGTGCAGGCCTGAATGGGTGTGTGTATACTGGATCAATATTTTGACCCCTGCATTCTCTGAGCTGTTGTGTAAATACAATACTGCTGACATAGAACATTTGTTCCACCAACAAACACCAAATGACGTCTTGATTTTTTTACATCACATTTTAGCTCAACGACGACAGCGTGACTCTCTATGATACGCTGCACTGTGCTGTGTGTATTGATTATTGATTAGGGCTGGGGGGAGTCGGATTACAAGAGAGCATCATGACGTGGGCAGTGTGGTGCATCTTGGTTTACGTCTACTCTGCACCACTCATGACACGTCTTAAAGGATCCTTCCGGATGAGCCTATTTAGTAGGAATTACAGACAATTTAGAAGGATGTCATAAAAATGACGGGGGACGATAATTAGTCAGAAAATGTGTGCATGTTTATTCATATATTATAATAAATGCATAAATTATTACACACCCAAATAACAACTAGGAGTGTCCCGATACAACTTTTTCACTTCCAATATGGTGCCAATATTGGAACCTTGAGTAATGGCTGATACAGATATTGATCTGATATAATGTCAGCCTGAATCATATTTACTTGTATTATTTTATAGAGTGGAATGTTAGAAAAGGCTTAAGCAAGTGGAATTAGTTAAAAAAACAACATTGGTAAGTATGAAAAACACTAAGTTGTTCATTATAAACTGTCTGGAATGGATTTATGCTGTCTTTAAGTTGAAGTGGAGTGATAATTGGGGTTTTTTTTGTGACACCTAGTGGCCAAAGTAATTCATCAAGTTAAGCTCATGACATAGTAAAGTGAATGATGCGGACACGTTTGTTATAGGATACTTTCTAATAAGCATCTGCCATGGAGACATTGTATGTGTAAGTAATACAAAACTTTACATATTTGTTACTTGTTCATATTGACAAATGTACTATTTTAGAGCGCAATATTGTTCAATGAAAGACACTTATTACGTATGTCTACCTTGTGTGCTATTGTATGCCCATCTGTTGTGTAGCTGCTAGCTCCTAGTAGCCTATAGCCTACCATGTTTACTTTTTGTAAATAACTTGACTAAAATATGTCCAGCTTTGCACAAGTAAACACATTGCAGGACTGCCTGTATCAGAGGTGTTAGATGGAAGCTGATATAATCCCATACTTGTTTTTTAATTTTCTTTCCAATATCAATATTGGATCGGGGCAGCCCTATTAACAACAATATCTCATAAGACTGAGTACACCCCTCACTTTCTAAAAAACTTTTTATCACAGCAGACATTTTCGAGGGACAACACTATAGAAAGCAAACATGGATATACTTTAGTCAGTGCACAGCAAGCTGTTAGGGGCGTTCAGTAATATTGAACTTTATCAGAGCTTTGTATCTATTTATAGAGGAATGTAGTTAATCATAGAACTGGCACCCAAAGTTATTAAAATAAATACATTTTGAATCGAGAATTGTTTTGAATCAAGAATCGATTCTGAATCAAATTGTTAGCCCCAAGAATTGAATTGAATCGTGTGATTCCCAAAGATTTACAGCCCGTACAGATTTAAAATTCACTAAAATGGGTGAACACAAACATTATTTGACACAAATTTATTCATGTCACACAAAAATCCTGAAAGCCTTCAAGCTATTGTCAATAGTGAATTAGTTAAAGTAGATAAATAATATTAAATAAATGAAATAAATGATCCTTAAATATAAATAAAACAAACTTTTATGTATTTCGTTCAAATAGAAGCCGTAAAAACTTTGATAGGATACTGATTAAAATAAGTGGTAGAGCATTTGAGAGAGTTGAGAGCACTACATTCCTTGGTATATATATAGATGGATTTATACATTTCAAAAGCAATATTGAATATTGAATGAATAAATCATCTAAATATGTCAGTCTACTCTGAAAATTGAGGCACTTTCTTCCTCTTAACGCTCTCCTAATTCTGTATTGGATTCTATTTGAACCACATACAAACTATTGCGATGTCGTATGGTGTTAAACAATGTTTCCCACAGGACAGGCATCTATTTGTGGTGGTGTGGTCAGGGGGTGGGGGGTGGCGGCGGCAGCAGCGATGACCAAGAAGAACGCGGAGTTGGAATATAATTACAACACTTTATGTACATATTTATATACAGATTTGAACAATTAGTTATTCACTGAAATATATTTATTAATTGTGGTTCTTACAAAAAATATATCTTATAAAATATAAAAGCTAAAATGTCTCTTAAAGCTCTGCCCCTTTAATTAGTGCATACATCATCTGTGTGAAGGAGTGAACATCCAACATTAGAATTTATTACTAACGAGCAGAAGCGCTCTATGTACGGTGCCGTCTAACCTTAAGCGGCAGCAGCTCAACACATGCAGGGTTCAACGTTAAGGTTTTTTTCTACTTGCCCGACTTCTCAAATCTACTTGCCCCAATATTTTTACTTGTCCTGCCTAGGTTTTTTTCTGGCTGTGTAGTGCTCATGGCTTATATCTTACTAAAATTATTATTATGATCTATAATTACATTTAAATGGCATTGCATACATGTAAAATTAAATGCTATTTCACATTATTTGACCAGTAGCAGTTACACCCATCTGAACAGGTCAGCCACCTGTTTAAAGCCCAATCACAGTTGAAATCTTGAAATGAAGGGCCTTCAATGGCCAAAACATTAACCTGGACAACATTTTAACAGCTGGTTGGCTCAGATTTTATTATTTTCATTGCATTCACATGCTGCAGTGGACAGTGGACAATTTAGCTTCAGTATTAATGCAGTATCTGAAGCACCGTCTCCACGTGTGTTTATTGACAACAGGGTTATAACCTGGACACGTTAGCTCGTCGGTATGGTAACAGGTGACTGTTACTGCGTGCGTCTGCCCCGGCCCCCGAGTCAAACAGCGGCGGTGTTAATGAAGCAGCGTCAGGCTGCTCACCGTCAGTGAAACGCTCGGTGAAATCGCGGATTAACGTTAACTATATGACGAGCCGCGAGCGATGCAGCTATAACCTATCTCACTTGGTAGAGCACCCGCTGCGGCGACCCAGTTCGATTCGCTTTGCTCCGCGTCAATCCCCCCTCTCCCGTCTCTCTCCAGCTGTCCTTTCAAAATAAATGCATTCAAATCCCGAAAATAAAAATTAAGAAAATCCGAGTCGGTGCTGCACACTGCACAGGTTGGGACAACTTTTGAACTTGTTTGCCAAGACGTCTTACCCTCGTATTTTCGTTTTTCTTTTACTTCGTCGTCGTCGTCTTCTTCTTCTTCTTCTGGCCCACCAGGTGAATTAATTGCTATTGGCGGAGTTACAATGCATAGTAGGCTACCGCCACCTACTGCACCGGAATTGTAACTACAAGCAACATTCACAGACAGAGTCCCATTGCTTTTATGAGCGGTCGAGCGAGTCAAAAGCCGAAAAATCTATTTGTGGCGGACGTAATTCTTTCGTGGCTGGCCGCCACAAATAAATGAATGTGTGGGAAACAGTGGTGTAACACGTATCCCAGTTATCTTAAAAAACTGGAGATTATTCATAGGCAAACTTTAATGCTCCCTCAAATCTTATTTTTTATGGGTACAATCTACTGAAGTTTACGGAGTGCAACAGATTCCACAGTGCTTGTATTATGTCTAACGTAGTATATGGATTAAATTCTAGACTCTGCCAGCTCATTCCAGTGACCACTACTTCTCATAGATATAACACTAGAAGTAAACCTTTATTAAGAGGGAAAAATCTTCATCTGAAGTGTACAAACTTCCGTATAGCCTGTAGAGGCCCGATGATCTGGAATGAGATTGATAGCTCTATAAAAGAATCACATTCTTTAAAATATTTTAAAAAGCGATATTAAGCTAAATTTTGAGGACTAATAACTTCCTCTTTGAGGAATTCACATTAGTCGCATAATTTTGGTCTTGACCTCTGTATGTACGATGAGATTATTGCAGATCTTCAAAATGCAACCTTTTAATCAAATTTGAATAACAGGATATTGAGTCTGATTTGGTGGATATAAAGCTTCCTTTTTTGTTTATAAATGAAACTGTAAATGGGTATTTGGTGGGTAGATTTTGAAATGTATTGTATTTTTGGGGATAGGTTGATTGGCAACACTAAATTGGCCCTAGTGTGTGAATGTGAGTGTGAATGTTTTCTGTCTATCTGTGTTGGCCCTGTGATGAGGTGGCGACTTGTCCAGGGTGTACCCCGCCTTCCGCCCGAATGCAGCTGAGATAGGCTCCAGCACCCCCGCGACCCCGAACGGGACAAGCGGTAGAAAATGGATGGATGGATGTATTGTACTGTATTTTGTATATTATATGATGATGTATATTTTAACTGTGGGTCCCTGTCCATAAGCTGTGTGCTTCTAGGGATGACCTTTTCACAGAACGGACTCTGATATTAACAAAAGAAACAATAACTAAATACAAAACTATGTCTGTCTGTAAATAAATAAATAAATTGTTTAAAAATAATCTGGCAACAGTCGAGCATAGTGATTTAACAGTAGCATCTGGGGCTGCACGAGTGTGGCCGGCTCTTGGGAGCTGCGGTTCATTGAGGGGAACAGGAACTCCCGACATTGTGTTGAGTCATTTTCAGTGAAGAGTAAATCTATACTGCTGTACACTGACTACTCCTAAATATACCGGTATACACACTGATATGTTTGCTCTGATACAGTTTTTGCAATGAATGCACGATACTGCAAATCTACGTATCACGTATTGTAGTCTGTATCGCTTAAGTCCGACACAATGTCATCTCCTGACGCCCCCACCTTCCCCTCTTGCTGCAGAGAGGGCTGCATCAGCAGGATTTGCTCTCCACACGCATCAGTCTTGCAGCCCCTCTGGGGCACATAAACCGATGTTGAGTATTTAGAGCGCCCTGATCAAACAAAACAAACGAGGCAAGGAGACCAAAATGTTTCTTATTCATAACGCTCGGTTTGTTTCAGAGGTACAGCTCGGCCATTGACGATGATTCACACAAGCCTCCACTGCAGGCCGTTACAACTGCGCCTTTTTCTGCTGTGTCACGCCGTGACTTCTACCACAACGCATAGAGTGACTACAGAAACACAAGCTGTCTTTCTGGAAGGGTGCATGCATGCAAGCTGCTCTTCAGGGACGGGAGGAGTGAATCATCACTAGATCTTCCTAAACAAGCTGCTCAGATATTACATACAGCGCTCACACACAGCAGAGGTCTTCCCTGTTACACACCCCAAAATGTACCTTAAACCTCCCTTTGGGAACTTCAATTAACATGGAATTTATTTATTTTTTTATTGACAGATGGCAGGAAATACTAAGAAAGATAAAATACTACTTAGGACAATCTTAAATTCTTTCCATAATAGGCTAGATATGAATGTATGTATGTGGTATTATACAATGTTTTCCGCAAGACTGCTATCTATTTGTCATGTGAGGGGAAGTCAACGATGTAATCGTCTAATTTGCATACCTGGCCATGACGCATGTGCATGAAAAAAACAAATATGTTAATAGAAATGCAAATTAACTTTCTTCTGTTGCTTCTTGTTTGTTTTATTTAATGTCACAAACCAGAGGCTGTGACTGCTCTAACATGGGGAAGGGCTTAAAGCAGCACCCTGCCTGCTGCTAGGTAATACAATACGATGCGATACACGCGTTCATGTCAGAGTCTCCAATAAGCTAGATTGTTGCTCGTCGCTTTTTTTTAAAGTATCTATAGGAGTTTGAATACTAGCCTAATATAGTGACATAGTCGCTTAGTGTAGAAGGGGCCTAAGTTGGCAACACTAATTCCTCCTGCTACATCTTCCTATTCTCTGGCAGACCAGGTGTGTGTTAACAACAGCGGTTACGAGGCCATCTACTGTATGGCGTTGTAACGACAAACTACATTCTTAAACAGCCCCATTATAATGTGTTTATGAGCGAGTAGGTAGCACCATACTATTTGTGGCGGCCCAGGTTTAGATATAGCGAGGCGCCACAAATAAATTACCATATGCAAAACACTGAAATATATATATTTCACTATTTTATGTGTAACTATATACTAAATATTCGGAGTGCTGTAAAAAAAAACATTGATTCATATTTGAATCGTGATATTTATACATATTGATTCTGAATCAATTCAAAATGTTCAATAACCTTTTTTTAAAAATACTACGTCGTACGTCAGCAGCCAAGATAATCTTTTGTAACCTGTTTTGACAAGGATGTATTACAACCTATATACCAAATAATACACATTATTAAAAGTATTGGTTTAAATTGTAGAATTGTGTTGAATCAGGAATGAATTCTGAATCGAACCATCACTGTGCTAAAAGGCAACACTGGTGCCATTTACTGTACGGAGTTGTAACGACAAGCTACATTCTGAGACAGTCCCATTATAATGAAATGTATTTTTGAGCGAGTAACTAGTGCCGAATGGATTTGTGGTGGTCCACATTTATTCAAGGCAAGCCGCCAAGAATAAATTCATGCAAGCAAAGCACGGTACTATACATATTTTACTATTTGATGTAAATATATAGGAAATATTAGGGATGCTGTACAAAAATCTATTCAGAATCACAATTCTTATAAATTACAATTCTGAATCAATTCAATATTTTCAAGAATTGCTTTTAGAAATAAGTTTTTAGGCCATCTCCTGGCTTTACTGGTTGTGCGTATACATCTGCAACCAAGAGGAGCTTTTGTAACCTGTTTTAAAAATATTTTAATATAATATAATTTATATGCAATACATTGAGAGAATCGTTTTGAGTTTAGAATCATGTTGAATCTAAAAATGATACTGAATCGAAACTTTTCACCCCAAGAATCTGAATCGAATTGAAACGTGAGTTGGTTAATGATTGGCATCCCAAATAAATATATACAAAATATTATGTAATAATGTTTATTAAATCAAATAAAATACACTTAAGAATAACTTGGAAGAATACAATTTGTTTACTAGAAACAAAAATTTATTTGTTATTCATAAATTAAGTGATTGTTAAATAAGGAAATTGAGTTACTGGTAAATGGCCATGGCTAATAATATGGTATGTACTGTATATACATATTATCATTGTTTATTACTGTCAGCTTTTGAAGCGTTTCACCTAGCAGAAGATGTGAGATAAACACAATGTAAGCAAACTAGTAAAATGCATCGTCATGTTACTTCATGACAGACGCTACACATGAAGCTTCTACAAAAATCCTCTGCTTCAATCAGTCGATAAATTCACAACGTCGGTCAGTGGGAGTGTAAAAGTCACGATGTTATGACCATTAAGGGGTGAAATTTATTGTAAATTAGCAGCTCATAAAGCTGAGCTGAAGTGCTGACTCAGTCTTGATTTTATGGCGGACTGCACCTGCCTCACAGTACTACTGCACTTGCCCTGTAAAAATACTACACCTTATACTTCATTAAGGAAGACGTTGTTGTACATGTGTAAGAAATTAAACATTGGTAAAGCTTGAGCTGTTAAAGGGCACCTGTGGTATCCTGGTCTGAGTGCATGTTCTAATCTGTACACTGATCATTAGATTATAGCGCATGCAGATGAGTCATACGCCAGGTTGTTACAGCGATGAAGCAGATTTGATACTCCTGGCAAAACCCTGAACAATTCATGTGTCAACTGTTTGCAAACATGAATATCAGTTAGTGTTGATTTGTAATATTTGCAAAGATAGTACAGATGGCACTAAATACGGAAGAGGTCGCTGTATGACAAGTACAAATAATGTCATGAAGATAGTTTGACAAGACATGTTGTGCAACGGCATGTTTTATAAGAACAATACTGTACAATAGTGATCGGTCTAACAATCCTGAGGCATCGAAGCATTACGAAACACATGCAGTGATACTGTGTGCTTTGATGTGTGTGTCACTTTAAAAGTGCCATAGGTAGTAATGTGGCCAGAAATGGTACTGCAATCTCGGTCATAATTCTGTAGTCCCCTCCCACTCTCCATGACTGAGGTTGCCAGGTACGCAGCCGAATCCGAATCCTACTCCAAGGAACTTCAAATGGCAATCGACGAGTCCTATGCTGTAGGTTTCTTTATTTTATGCTTCTTGCAAGATGGTTTACTAAGTAATTATGCCACATTTTACAGATGTCAATGAGCCAAATGTATTTGTAAAGTTGCGCAGCAAAATTTCCGTCGGTAGTCGGGAAAGATTGTTGGCATTACCCTGCTAAAATGTCTAGTTTGACCGCACGGACCACCATCGAAATAATTATACATAGTAATGTATAATATATTATATATCGCATAGTCCTACTTTGATGGCAAGCCAAGGCCAACAGTAAAATGACCGCCACATTTCGTTCAGCATAACTCCATGTTGCATCCAACCTGACGCACTGCATTCTCTTCCATGTACACACATCACCATCTTTCAGTGCAGAGTGCGATTCTATGAGCCAATCTACGTTACGCAAAAACCACGTTATGCATAAATCATATAGCCTACTACTATGTCAATACACAAAGTACAAAATCATTACATGTAATGCATTATATTGTGCCAAGCAAATACCACCCCATATGTGCCTGATGCACATACAGTACCAGAAACCGCAATTAGCCGTGCTAATGTTGGAACCCATTTCCTCAGCGTATCAGCATATTGAGAAGGAAATAGGCACCGACACTACCCATATCCACATAGGTTTTATTTGTCGAAAATATACATTTCCCTGTCAGTTGGATGACACATCGACATATAGGCTAACAGGCATATATTTCCCCCGTTAGCCGATATGTCGATGTGTCATTGACATTAAGTAAGCATTACACTAGTGTGATGGTGCTTTGCTCCTAAGCATTCGTTGCAGGAACATACTAGCTTTGTTAGACAAGATCATAGACTGTATTGGACAATATAGTTTACATACGAAATGTCCATTTTAATTTATTATAAGTAATAACAAAACATAAATGCCTGACTTATCTAGCAAAGAGGAAAATAGCAAGTTTAGCGTCAGATTAAAAAATCTTCTACGCCTTCAATTGTCTCCATCTTTCAAAGGCATCCCTGATACAATTCCTCGTTTTGTTCCTGGCTTTGTCATGAATAAGTTGAGAATCGTAACGACGTCTTTTAGATTTACTAAGGTCTGACATGTTTAGTAACTTTACCAATGGCAGTAGCTCGACGAAGATGGCGGTGCATAAATGGCAACCTGGATGTGACACACTCACTGACTTTATAATTGGTCAAACGGTGGAGGGCGGGGCATCAAAACAAAAACAATAATAAGACTTCTGGGCTGTACATCTAATTTTGAAATGAGCATATCCCGGCTGAACTACCGTTATCAGTTATAAAGGTATTCGAAAAGAACATCATTTATTAATGCCTTTTGACGTATCAGGGCCATTTAATGATGACTTGACATTAAATTATTACATATGGCACCTTTAAGATAAAAACATGTGACTGATTAAACTGCTGTGTCGTTTGACTGTGAAGTGCCAGCCAGTATTAGTTGCCATCATTGATCTAAATAGAAAAGGGATGTAACGATATGAACATTTTATATCACGATTATAGTCACCAAAATTATCACGGTTATCATTATTATCATGGTATTGTTGCATGTGCTCAAAAATCACTCATACATACTTATATACCACCGATCCACAACATCCGCAGTCGAGGTCAGCAGAACACCATCCCCACCATACACGGTGTTGACATTGCACTGCTTCCCCTTCCTGAGGCGGCGGATGGTGGTCCAGAATCGCTTCGAAGCCGCCCGGTAGTCGTTTTCCATGGCTTCCCCGAACTTCTCCCATGTCCGAGTTTTTGCCTCCGCGACCGCTGAAGTCGCACACCGCTTGGCCTGTCGGTACCTGTCTGCTGCCTCCGGAGTCCTATGAGCCAAAAGAGCCCGATAGGACTCTTTCTTCAGCTGGACGGCATCCCTTACCGCTGATGTCCACCAGCGGGTTCTAGGATTACCGCCACGACAGGCACCAAGCACCTTGCGGCCACTGCTCCAATCGGCCGCCTCGACAATAGAGGCACGGAACATCGTCCACTCGGACTCAATGTCCAGCGCCTCCCTCGTGACATGTTCAAAGTTCTTCCGGAGGTGGGAATTGAAACTCTCTCTGACAGGAGACTCTGCCAGGCGTTCCCAGCAAACCATCACAATGCGTTTGGGCCTGCCATGTCCGTCCGGCATCCTCCCCCACCATCGCAGCCAACTCACCGTAGAAAGCTCCGCCCCTCTCTTCACCCGAGTGTCCAAAACATGAGACCGCAAATCCGATGACACAACTACAAAGTCGATCATGGAACTGCGGCCTAGGGTGTCCTGGTGCCAAGTGCACATATGGACACCCTTTTGTTTGAACATGGTGTTTGTTATTGACAATCTGTGACGAGCACAAAAGTCCAATAACAAAACACCCCTCGGGTTCAGATCCGGGCAGACATTCTTCCCAATCATGCCTCTCCAGGTTTCACTGTCGTTGCCAACATGAGCGTTGAAGTCACCCACTAGAACGAGGGAATCATCCGGGGGAGCACTCTCCAGTACTGCCTCAAGCGAATCCAAAAAGGGTGGGTACTCTGAGCTGCCGTTTGGCGCGTAAGCGCAAACAACAGTCAGGACCCGTCCCCCCCACCCGAAAGCGGAGGGAGGCTACCCTCTCGTCCACTGGGTTGAACTCCAACTAGTCGGAACTTCTCCACCTCACGCTCTAGCTCAGGCTCCTTCCCCTTCAGCGAGGTGACGTTCCACGTCCAAAGAGCTAGCTTATGTAGCCGAGGATCGGACCGCCAAGTGCCCTGCCTTCGGCTGCCGCCCAGCTCACACTGCACTCGACCTCTATGGCCCCTGCTATGGGTGGTGAGCCCATTGGAGGGGGGACCCACGTTGCCTCTTCGGGCTGTGCCCGGCCGGGCCCCATGGGGACAGGCCCGGCCACCAGGCACTCGCCATCGTGCCCCACCTCCGGGCCTGGCTCCAGAGGGGGGCCCTCGTGACCCGCGTCCAGGCGAGGGAAATCTGGGTCCTTTGTTCATGTTCTTCATAGGAGGTCTTCATATACATATGTATATATATATATATATATATACTTTGAGTACCTTGAAGGTAGAAAAGCGCTATACAAGTACAACCCATTTATTCATTTTTATACATATATATATATATATATATATATATATCAATAGAAGCAGGAGGTAATAATTAAAGGAAGATCTCCATCGAGACAGAGAGACTTTTAAAACTGAAGAAAGATAAGGAAGACTTCTATAAACAAGTTATCGATGCTTTTATTCAGGAGCGGCGCATGGACTTCATTTATAAGTAAAGGTAAGACCATAATAACATTTTTTTTATTAAATGTGCTTTTTTGTGTGCTACAGTTTGTATGTGTAAAGAATGCTGGTATGAGCTTTTAAACATAACCCGCTAACTGCTGCCAATCAAATGGTGAATAATATACTCTTTAGGGTTCATATGTTTGTAAATCTGACTGTGATGAAGTCAGTGCCGCACCAGCCATGAACCTCACCGCACGTCACTGATATATATATATATATATATATATATTCATACATACATACATTTATATACACATATGTATATATATACACACATATATATACATACATACATACATATATATATATACACATATGTATATATACATACATATATATACACATATATATATATACATACATATATATACACATATATATACATACATATATATACACATATATATATGCATACAAATATATACACACACATATATATACATACACATGTACATACACATATATATGTATATACATACAAATATATATACACACATATATATATATATATATATATATATATATATATATATATATATATACATATATATATACATATACATATATATATACATACAAATATATATATACATACAAATATATATACATACATATATACATATATATATATTCCTCGTGCACCAATTGACTGAAAGAGCGCGTTGCCGAGCGCGTTGCCGTGTGCTCGCCTGACACTGCGGCGTGAGTGCGATGATATCCCGTTATCGATGGGAAAATGCATTTTTAGACAATATGATTTGCCTGAGCGGCTAGGAGACACCGAGAGTAACAAGCGGTAGAAAATTGATTTTAAAGGACAGATTTTTTTAAATAATATTTTAAAAAATTATATAAAGTATATATACATATATTTTTACTTGGGGCCGTAGTTTGGGGACCCCTGAACTAAATGATACATTGCGAGAATCGTTTTGAAATAGAGGAGCACTTTGAATAGAGAATCGATTCTAAATTGAATCGTCACCCAGGAATCGGAATCGGATCGAATCGTTAGGTGCCGAAAGATTCATAGCCACGCAGGAGCTCAGACAAGCCTAACTGTAGTGTTTGAATGTACCATCAGTGTTTCTGGGCACGTGACAGGAAGCTGGCGTGTGACGTGTAGAAACCCACCTGGAGTTCGCACCACGCCACTTCCACCCAAGTGTCGGTGTCCAGACCTTTGTAGACGGTCTTGAAGGAGCCTCTCCCCAGCTCAATGTCAAACTTGAGGAAGCGGCCCCCGGGCGAGGTGGACACGGCTTTCATCCCGGGCTCCTCTTCGTTCTCATCACTTCCTGCTTTGCCCGTGACGTCACAGGACACGCCCTCTTCCTTGACCTGGCTTCGGCAGGTGTCACCTTTCTCCTCCTCCTGGCCGGATCCCGCGCTGACGTCCGCCTCCGGCTTGGTCGCTGCGTTCTCCTGGCGGCGGCTCGCATGCAGAGCGCGGGTTCGAGTCCGGCCGACGATGGCGCGCAGGTCGATGTTGAGCATCGGGGTGCTGTGCGCGCACTCCGCCGCGTCCACCGCGTGCTCGTCGAAGTCCGACACCCACAGGCTCCGCCGAATGAACCTCTGGCGGAGCAGCCCGCGGTAGTCCGCGGAGGGGTAGGCGCTGGGGTCGCTGGCCCCCCGCAGGACATTGTCGTCCGCTCCGTTCTCGTAGACGGCCCTGAAGGCATTGGCGTTGATGTCCGAGTCCAAGTCGGGGACTGAGCAAAATGACGATCCAAGGAGTGGCAGATCTTTGCTCGGGTCCTCCGCTGCATCCATCCCCGGCGCTCGTGTTAGTCGCTCACCCCGGGAGGCGACATCGTGTGCGGGGGATGAGGAGCACTCCCGCCGTGGGGAGTGGGCTCGCCTACCTGCAGCGTTTCGCACGCAGTGACGCAATCCGGCAGCACCCAATGTTCGGCCTGGGGGGTGTTGAGGGTCCGCAGCATCTCCTCCAAAAAGTTCACCTTAGCCTGCACGCAATGCTACATTCAAGCGGGCTGCGGTGAAAAAGCATGTCGTGTAAAAAAAAAAAAAGGTTGGCACTAGAATCCTACGTGCACACGCGCGTCACGGGAACCAGCAAGTGCGCAGATATAATTACCAACACATAAACAAAGAGCCGGCATCCGGGTGCTCAGTCTTCCCTCCTGCGTGCACTTCTCTTCCCGCGGCGACATTCTGGAGAGCAGTGCGGGAGGAGGAGAGGAGAGAAGCCGATCAGGTGATGTCCACTGCGGCACACTTCCACGCACTTGCCCCGGAGAGCCTGGGTGGTGTCTTTACCGACATACGGGAGAGGTGCACGGATCGATCCAAACATCGGTTACGTCGATACGAGTTAATTGTATCAGTCTTGGGTCGATACGAGCACAACGAGATCGACATTTTACCTTGTTGGTTATGAAAAGCTGCGAGCTTTTTCATATTGTTGTTACTTATTATTGCTATATTGTGCACAAACTTAGAGAACAAATTATTGGACACTTTGAGGGGTTTTAATGAGGGCTTTTGTTTACTTATTAAGAGATATCAGCTGAATTTGGCTGAAGAAATTGTATGTAATAAAGGGAAATAAATGCATTTTTGTTAATACTGTTACACAATGTCAACTTGTTCAATTAAAAATTGTTTAATTGTCACTTTACTGATGAACATATGTGTTTCCTGTTATATTATATATTATTAATATGTAACCTGTTCAGCCTTGTGGTTAGAGAGTCCGCCCAGAGATCGGTAGGTCGTGAGTTCAAACCCCGGCCGAGTCATACCAAAGACTATAAAAAAAAGGGGACCCATTACCTCCCTGCTTGGCACTCAGCATCAAGGGTTGGAATTGGGGGTTAAATCACCAAAATGATTCCCGGGCACGGCCACCGCTGCTGCTCACAGCTCCCCTCACCTCCCAAGGGGTGAACAAGGGCATGGGTCAAATGCAGAGGTTAATCTCACCACACCTAGTGTGTGTGTGACAATCATTGGTCCTTTAACTTTTTAATATTCTGATTACTACCAAAAACAACAAACTATAGGCAAACGTCTTAAAATCACTCAATGATCTTGAAAACATTCAAAGTAAAAAGTATCAGTGTTAGTACAGTATCGGTATTAAACTTTTGGAGCCATAAGCAGGTTTTCATTTTTTGGGGCAGCGTAGCTCGGTTGGTGGAGAGGCCATGACAGCATCTGGAGGCTTCCAGGTTCGATCCCAGCTTCAGCCGTTAATCACTGCCGTTCTGTCCTTGGGCAAGACATCTGATAAAGGGTTTCACTATTTAAAGCGCTATATAAATATAATTCACTTCACTTACTTTGCGCATCACTCCCCCACCATTAAAAAATATATTCACCCTTTTTTTATGTGAAACGATTTTCATACTTTTTTAAATCAAATTTGAATTGAATAACATGCATGTTTTATACTAAAACATATTCATGGGAAACATATTCAATAATAAAAAAATGTGTTCAAAAGAACAAATTTAACATAATTAAAAACACATTTTGCATATATCTCTACGGTCTAAAACCATTCATCCATCTATTTTCTGCCGCTTGTCCCTGTCGGGGTTGCAGGGGGTGCTGGAGCCTATCCCAGCCAGCCCAGCACTTATTGGGGACAATGAATACAGTACTTATGGGGAGAGTTGTCAATATGTTATTTTAAATATTGGAGTAGGAAGGGTGGGAATATGTTTGCAGTAAAATTTACTATGAAGTGTCATGTCGTACATTAATTGCCATTTTCTTTGCGCCTCGTCACACTAAACAGGGGCTCCCACGCATTGCAGGGCCCTTCGCTTAGTGTGTGGTCGCAACCTCGATTTACAAACGTCTGGTTTGCGAATTTTTAGTTTTACAAACCTTTTGCATCGCACAAAATATGTTTCTGTGTGCAAACCATGTCTCATTTTGCATGCCGCTTGAAGCCATCAGGGACTGCCATTTTGATGACATCACTTCTTGTACAAACGGTTATGGCTATTTTGAAGAGGCGTGGCCCCCTTTGTCACATCCTGTATACCCGGGCGTGGCCATTTAAAAGAACTTGGATGGCGAGCGGCGCTTCTGACGTGTTTAATTTCACAATTGTACCTTGCGTCGGTCAGATCTATGTCAGCCTGTCTAAAAGTTCACTTTGAAACACTTTGAATGTGTCCAAACTCTTACAGTCTTGCTGTATTGCTTCGGGTTGCAATGCGACTGCTTTGAGCTTGTATTTTAGCAAGTTAGCTTCCAACTTGCAGCACCTTCAGTTCGAGAATTTTATCATCAAAGTGGGATTTGTTCCGCAGCAAGTTTTGTGATGAGACTGGAAAAAAAGCCACAGCAGACCTTTGTTACAGTCAGTACGTGTCCATTCACTAAATTAGTCAGATATCTCTAAATAAGCCTCCTACAATCCATTGAAACACCTTAATCCGATCGTGTTAATAATGTTATCGGACTAACACAAGAGAGGACCCTTTTTTGGAAAACCAGATCTCCCGAGTGGGTGTGTGCGGCCAGAGAGGACCCTTTGTATCATGCATGTGCCACTCTCAGCGCGTGGGATACAACCCGGAAGCAGATGCCATCCATCCATCCATCCATCCATTTTCTACCGCTTATTCCCTTCCCTATCTCAGCTACAATCGGGCGGAAGGCAGGGTACACCCTGGACAAGTTTCCACCTTATCGCAGGGCCAACATAGATAGACAGACAACATTCACACTCACATTCACACACTAGGGCCAATTTATTGTTGCCAATCAACCTATCCCCAGGTGCATGTCTTTGGAGGTGGGAGGAAGCCGGAGTACCCAGAGGGAACCCACACAGTCACGGGGAGGACATGCAAACTCCACACAGAAAGATCCAGAGGCCGGGATTGAACTCACGACTACTCAGGACCTTCGTATTGTGAGGCAGACGCACTAACCCCTCTTCCACCGTGCTGCCCCGGAAGCAGATGCCATACAATAAAAACGTAGCAACTATTGTCATGGAGAAGATACTTTTTATTTGCTTCACAAATTAAACGAACAGAATATTTTGAAATGCATCGATGGTAGAAGAAAATAAACTGAGATTTATTTAAGAAGGGAGCTAAGGAAATGGAAAATTCTGGATTAATTCAGACCCCCGAACCAAATACGAATGAGATGAAAGGTAATGAAGCAGGTATGTTAAAGGCAAATAATAAAGTGTACACAAATCTCTTCAAGCTGCATTTGTGCACTCCAGACCGATTAACTTTCCACACAGCACAACTGGCAAGATAGTCCACAACAATAGCAATCTTGCTCTGGTTATCAGTTAGGGAACAAATGGTCTTTTCCTTCGGATTTAAAACTACTTCCATTAATCCACAGACCCTTTTGAATGAACTTTGAGACATTCAAAAGTTTTGTTTCCATGTTTTTCGTCCAAAAATTCCTTAAAAAAAACTATTCCGCCGCCTTTCTTTGCATCCGCCCCACTACATTCTTGGTGGTAGCATCATGTCCGTAGCGCAATTTAATATCATTTCTCGATGCTGTTTAACACCAGCAAAGTCATTAGAGACAAAATGTGGCAATATTACAGCGGAAATCACTTAAAACAAGTTGTAAGGTTCCCCAAATCCTGACGTCATAGGTCAGGGGTGTCAAACTCATTTTAGTTCAGGGGCCGCATGGAGAAAAATCTGTGCACATGCGGCATTAAAACTAAAAAATAAAGACAACTTCAGATTGTTTTTATTTGTCCTACTCAGGACAAAAAAAGAATAAATACATTCTGAAAACATTACAATAAAAAATATAGAAAAAAATACAGGCAGCAGTAAAGTTTAGATTCATTAAGGAAAGAAAAAAGTGAATGAATGTTTATAACTGAATAAATTTACATATGCATGAAAAAAAATGTCTTTTGTATTATCTTTTTAAAGAATTAAGTAACGTTTATGACAACCTTTTTCAAAAACACAATATAGAATGTGAGATATAACAGGATAATGCATACATTTATCATTTGTTTTCAAAACGGTTACAAAAAAGTGGGACCCATAAAAATGTATTGTGGGACCCCATTTTTATGACTTGATCGGGTCCCTGCGACCCCATTTTGAAAATTCCTGGCACCAACACTGATGGAGTATTGGGCCGGTTCTGATACTAATCAAATATCATCCCGGGGGCCATAGATAATTAATTCACGGGCCGGATCTGGCCCACGGGCCATGACTTTAAAACATGTCATAGGTCAACCAGTAAAGTAAATCAGTTATCCGTGCTGAAATGAAATAAGTGCCACCCAGTGTATGGGAGGCACATGGCGTATGACCAATAGTCACATTTGAGAGTGTACATGGAAACTTGGACTTCACATGTATGTGTGAAAATACAAAAAAAACTAATTGAGAAATCAGACTAATTTGGAATGGAATGGAAACTGAAGGAGAAGGCACTAGCAGGACACAAGCCGATGAATGATCACCTCACACTAAGTTTGTGCTAAAGCTAGCGGTGACTGTATGGTGAAGCCACTACTCCGAAACTCCCAGAGTGTTTATTTATGTTTTATTGAAAATGTCTGACTGAATTTTTGACATTTTAGATGGTATTTTCACATTATTTGCGGATTGTAAATGCAATTGTACAAAACCCAAAACCAGTGAAGTTGGCACGTTGTGTAAATCGTAAATAAAAACAGAATACAATGATTTGCAAATCATTTTCAACTTATATTCAATTGAATACACTGCAAAGACAAGATATTTAATGTTTGAACTGAGGAACTGCCTGAAGGACCGAAGGTCATGGGCATTCAAGGTTGGTTTTCAGCCTTACCGCTTGCGTGCAGTGATTTCTCCAGATTCTCTGAACCTTTTGATGATATAACGGACCGTAGATGGTGAAATCCCTAAATTCCTTGCAATAGCTGGTTGAGAAATGTTGTTCTTAAACTGTTCGACAATCTGCTCACGCATTTGTTCAAAAAGTGGTGACCCTCGCCCCATCCTTGATTGTGAATGATTCAGCATTTCATGGAAACTGCTTTTATACCCAATTATGGCACTCACCTGTTCCCAATTAGCCTGTTCACCTCTGAGATGTTCCAAATAAGCGTTTAATGAGCATTCCTCAACTTTCTCAGACTTTTTTGCCACTTGTGCCAGCTTTTTTGAAATATATTGCAGACATCAAATTCCAAATGAGCTAATATTTGCAAAAAATAACAAACTTTTCCAGTTTGAACGTTAAGTATCTTGTCTTTGCAGTCTATTCAATTGAATATAGGTTGAAAAGGATTTGCAACTAATTGTATTCTGTTTTTATTTACGATTTACACAACGTATTTTGATAAAGCAAAATTATTGTTATCCAAGCTCACTTTCTTTGTACATAACTTTACTGATTGTGAGATTTGTGGCTTTTCAGAAAATTTCCTGGGCTTGAGTCTAAGTAGCCACTCCAAACGTCGCGTCTGTAATCAGCAAAGTCCAAACAACTCCAATCCAGGTTCTAGGCAGCACCTTGAAGATGATGCTGGGCTGTTAGTGCTGATGGCAAGACCATATTTGGTGAAGCCACCTCCTCCCTCTCTCTCTCGGAAAACATGAGGTAAAGTAAATGTAAATGTAAATCTCTCTCATACACACACAAAGTGACATGTTAGACCACAATGTTGACACTGAGGTATAACAACAGCAACATCTCTGAAGTTTATTCTTCAGTTGTTATTCTTGCCTGTCCATGTCACCATGGCGATGACTGACTCATTAGCTGGGTGGCTGTCAATCTCCATGCAACCTCTAAAACCATTCATGTGTCAGTAAAAGTATTCATCCTATTCTCTGGTGCACACAATCAGCTCCAGCTGCTATTCTTTGGTATCTTTCAATTTAAGGAGATTAAAAGCAACTAGTCTGTGCAACATGTCTAATGTCATGTACGATATCACATGTATTCATTTTCTCTTTTCATTTCATTTCTAAATCTGTAGCAAGACTTGGCGGTATTGCCATTTGTCATATCCCTTAAGGCAGAGAGATGTTCAACCATTTTCCACCAAGGGCCAAAAAAACCCCAAAAACAAAGATTTTTGATAGTTGACATCTTTTTTTTTATTTTGTAAAAAAGCTAAAAAAATAAACATAAATCTTTGTGCTCTTATCAACTACTATAGCATCAATATTTCAGCTTTTCCTCTTTAAATGTGGCTTTTTTTCCTATATTTTACTGTGGACTTTTATGTTCATGTTGTGACTGCATAAATTGATGATACACAAGTCAGTATGGATAAGAAATACTGTACTAGGAGGCTGTGTTTAGCTTTTGATTCAAAGTGTATTTTTCCTGCAACATTGTTAATAAACATATACGATAATAAACTACATGAACTTTTTATGCGGCCTTATGTTTTTTTTAAATGTATTCTTTATTTTTAGCATTTGAATGAAATGAGCTTATTTCGGTCATATAATCAACCACTTTGTGTGATAAATTTAACAGCACAGATTGTACATATTAACAATCATACACATACACACACAAAAAGAAAAAGAATGACCGAAAAAGGAATAGGCTGAAACCAAGACTTGTATTTGCCTATCCTATACATTCACTGAAAATTAGATTGCCTGGAACATCAAGGTTAAAAAAAAATCAATGGGATGAAAGTAATCGTTGCTATATTTTAGAATTTTTAATTATTTCACCTTTCAAGGCTTTTCTAAACCTTAACAAAGAACTACATGTCTTCAACTCCTCACTGAGCTTGTTCCACCATTTAACTCCTAATACTGAAATACATTTGTATTTTATATTCATTCTTACTTTACATATTTCAAAAATCAATATCCCCCATAAATTATAGTTTTCTCCTCTTAATTTAAATAACCTAAGAATACAAGCTGGAAGGTTGTTGTTCTTTACTCGAAACACAATTTCCATTGTTTTTAAAACCATAATATCTGAAAATATTAACACATTAGAACTTATGAATAATGGATTGGTAGGTTCATAGTAGCACGCGTTGTGTATTATTCTAATTACCCTTTTTTAAAGTTTAATTATTGGGTCTATGTTTGTTTTATAAACATTTCCCCAAACTTCAACACAATATGTTAGATATGGAAAATTAGAATAATAATATACCGTAACATGTTACAAAATATAGCATTTCCTGTTGTTTTTATCTCTTATCTGTTAACCATTTTCCAAATGTTGTAGGATTTTAAGATTTCTCTGGAATGTAAAGTGCATTACAAATACCATTTACGGTACTATAAGGGTCAACTATTATTAATAGTTTAATGAGACAATGCACATTAATGAACATGAACATTCAAATGTGCCACATTGTAGCCAGATATTCTTTTCCATCTGCATGCAGATGGGTGGTATAATTATAATTATTAAAAAGTATCAATAGAGTATCTATCTATCCTGGCCTTTAAATGATTAAAATCATATTTAATCTCTTTATTTCAAAATGTCTGAGTGAAAAATGTAGGAGTTCTTAAATGCTGTAAAAGTTATACTTTTCCTGAAAGGTGAAAAACTATTTGATAGCATCTGCAAGATTTCAGCAGCGAGGTTGCAATGCCGCGTGTAAACGCAGGATGGCAGTAAAGTGTTACTGTAAGAACATAACTTCCCTTCTTTTAATTAGAATACTAATTCATTATAGTTGGTTTTTTTTTCAACTTGTTGGACAAAAAATATTTTGGTAGAATAAACTCAATCATCACAACTATTGTTCTTCCATCAACTCCACCAGGCCCACGTTGTTGTTGGTGAAAGGGCGGGAGGTGGTTCCCTCCCCACCCTCCCCGATGACGTCACGGCAGCTTTCAGTTTACTGGACGGTGCCCACACGAGCCCGCACGAACCCACTCGACGACCACCGAGACAGAAACACAATATTTCTCCTGTAACTAAAACTTCCTGGAATCAGCGATGGCGATGGACGGCTTAGAAATGAACGGAGATGCCGACCATAACGGAGACACGGAGGTAAGGCGGCACCGGCGTCCGCTACACGAGATACGGTGAGGTAGAACCCCGCTCTACTTTGCTGTTAAGCTGATATAGCGTTAAACCGCTGCAATCAACCCGGAAACGACACACATTCTATACTGTTATTTGCGCGGTGACTTTTTTCTTTTTCTTCCACCAGTAAACATACCTAAATATATGTTTCACTCTACGTTCCTTATTCATAAAGCAGAGCTCCTAAACCTGCAGTCCGCGGGCCAAATGCGACCCAGAAATGACATCAGTTTAAAACTTTGGAGCGACGAACACTAAAACAGCAATGCCCTCCTGTCGTATAGATCAGTGGTCCCCAACCACCGGTCCGGGGACCGGTACCGGTCCGCAGAGAAACATTAAATAATTTCTAAACGACTGCATTTTCTCCGACTTAACTTTTGCCTGTCCCACTAAACACACCAATAAGCTTGTTTATAGATGTACAATAACACTCATAGTATGTTGCCATTTGTTATATTTGATATAACTCTGTGACATGATAAAATGCACATTAATAAACATATAAAGTATAAATGTGACAGATTGTAGCCAAAGGCTGATTTCCATCTGCATCTCATTCCAAACAAACAAGCCCAGGGCTCCCACTAATTCAGCGTTATAGTGAGTTGTATTTTTCATGCACTTATTTTTGCTGTATTTATCTGGCACAAGTGGAAAGCCGGTCCCTGAAAATAATGCCTACATTAAACCGGTCCCTGGTGCAAAAAAGGTTGGGGACCGCTGATATAGATGATCTTTGACTACCAGTGTTTTTTCAGTGGGTCCTTGGAAACAGGACAGTGCTGCTGTCAAATAGATGCTTTCTGAATTGTGCTTTTGCAGTACATTAGATCAGGGGTCACCACCCTTTTTTGCACCGGGGACCGGTTTAATGTAGACGTTATTTTCACGGACCAGCCTTCCACGTGTGGCAGATAAATACAGCAAATAAGTGCATGAAAAAAATCACCATCATGTTGATTAGTGGGAGCCCGTGGCCTTTTCCCTTTGCAAAAAAGCTCTCCATAGACTTGTTTTTTACTCTTTTTTTGCTCGTAGTAGGCTTTTTCTACCTACTCGGTTATAGGCGATACATCACATTCAAGGACTAGAGCATGGGTATATAATAAAGCTAGAAATACTTGCCGATAGATCCAATAGATTTCTGTGGATTCGTATTTCCATTCTAAAAGTTATGCATTCATATTTTGTGCAATATTTCATACGTAGATACACTAATGTTAGCTTTTTTTGGTCAAATTTTCCATGCGTAAATATATCTGTTATTGCTAACTACTTGTGTAATGGGACTATGTACAATAATACCAGTACTTTAACTTACTAGGCCAAAGGAGATATTTTCTTCCTTCTGCACAATTATTATATGCAACAATTTAGCACTTTTCCATCTGCCTTATGCACTTTAACTACTATGGTCCCTTTGTTCCTTATCTGCCCTGATCTTAGGTCATCAACCTGCCGCGGACTGCAAATGGAACCTAGCTTTTGGCTACGATTTGGCACCTTTAGATTTTATATGTTTATTAATGTGCATTGTCCCATGTGACAAAGATGTAATAAATATAGCAAATGGTGACTTCCTATCAAGAGTTTTATAATACATCTATGAACAAGCATATTGGTGTGTCTGGTGAGACTGGAGAAAGTTAGGTAGGAGAAAATGTGTCACGGACCGGTGCCGGTCCCCAGACTGGTGGTTGGGAACCACTGCATTAGATAAAAAAGCAAAGCCCTCCTGTTACATAGATGATTTTGACTTGCGCTTATGTTGTGTCTTACGCCTGTCTCCTTAACTGAAGGATAACATGGGTGGTTATGGTTATGGTTGTGGTATTTGTTTCTTTTGAACGTGCATACAGTTACAATATGATATATTACATATTTTCAGTTTCTCATTACAACATGTCCGAAAAGAAGTAGGAAGAAGCAGACCTTATTTAATGCTACCCCTTTTCCGTTTCCTAGGAATTTCTTACACATGTTTGCTTACTTCCTGTACTCGATCTTGTCACACAAACAAATATATAATACATAATTAAAGAAATTAGCAAACAAATAAGGTTCTCATGGATAAATAATGAAGTACATTGTGATTCACAAGAGATTAATAAGATTATCTTGTTTTTTAATAAGCTTCAAAATGTTTATCAGGATTCGTCTTCTTTGTACTTTGTAAACACTTTAAGTTTAAGCAGTTTTTTAAACTGAATCATATTAGCACATTGTTTAAACCAGGGGTCCCTGAACTACAGCCAGCAGGGAGTCCCGACAGCGACCAAAATCCAGCCCGTGAGAAGTCCCAAGGTTAAAAAAAAATAAAAATAATATATATACTGTATATATATTTTTGATTATTATTCTTTTTTTTAAATCTGTCCTTTCTAATCCATTTTCTACCGCTTGTTACTCTCGGTGCAAATCATAATGCCTAAAATGCGTTTTCCCATTAATAACTATATATATATATATATATATATATATATATATATATATATATATATACAGTATATATATACATATATATATATATATATATATATATATATATATATATATATATATATATATATATATATATATATATATACACACAGCCTGGTCCCCGGTCAAATTGTTTTGACCCAATGCGGCCCCCGAGTCAAAAAGTTCGGGGACCCCTGGTTTAATCCATTCCATAATTTAATTCCACATACTGATATACTAAAGGTCCTAAGTGTTGTGCGTGCATACAAATGTTTTATATTAAAATGTTCCCTAGGTTATATTTCTCCTCTTGTTGAGAAGAATAGTTGTACATTTGTGGGTTCTGGTTATACAGTAATTGCATTGCAAATAAATGTAGCTATTTGCAAATGCACCAAGTCGTTGATCTTCAACATTTTGGATTTTATAAATAAAGGGTTTGAACGTGCTTTATTTTCAACATTATGTATTATTCTAACTGACATATTTTGTAACATGGTTAGTGAATGAAGTGTACTTTTGTAATTATTTTCCCATATTTCTATATAATAAGTACCGTATTTTCCGCACTATAAGGCGCACCTAAAAACCTCCAATTTTGTCAAAAGCTGACAGTGCGCCTTATAATCCGGTGCGCCTTATATATGGACCAATATTGAGCCACAACAAATCTAAACTTCATTTTCATAAAGTTTAGGTCTCGCAACTACGGTAAACAGCCGCCATCTTTTTTCCCCGTAGACGAAGAAGCGCTTCTTCTTCTACGGTAAGCAGCTGCCCCCGTAGAAGAAGAAGCGCGCGGTGCATGCTGGGATATATGACGTTTCATTTCCATTTGTGTGTTTATGTAAAGACCCCAGAATGGCTCCTATTAAGTGTGTTGTCTGTCTAATTATAAATAATGCAGAAGAGGCGTGTTGGCTGAGTTCTCAACGTTTACTCACATTGTGCTCATAACCACATTCTAACTGCCGGCATGGCGACATACAACAACGCTTCTCAGGGCTACCGCCCATGCTCGTCACTCCAGTTGCATGCTGGGTAGTGTAGTTGTTATATTCTTAGCTCATAACATCACATTAAGAGACACGCTAACGCGCTTAATTCAATACTCGCCATCATTCCGGGTGGATTGACAAAAGAACTCCAGCCGCTAGATATTGGTGTCAACAGGGCATTCAAAGCTAGACTTCTAACTGCGTGGGAACAGTGGATGACAGAAGGCGAACACACGTTCACCAAGACAGGGAGACGGCGCCGGACGACATACGCCACTATCTGTCAGTGGATCGTAAATGCCTGGGCTGATTCAGTCTCAACTGCGGTCCGAGCTTTCAGGAAGGCAGGAATTGTCACTGAACTGCTAGACAACAGCAGCGACACTGACTCCATTAATGACGACTTCGACGAGACGGAGCCGGCCACTTTGGATGCCGTATTCACTCAACTGTTTAATTCGGACACTGAAGAAGAAGAATTCGAGGGATTCGTGGATGAGGAAACACTTCATAAAGTGAGCTTTACATGTTTATTTTGTGTGTTGTGTTGTGTGACATTAATGTTTGAGCAACGTTGAGTTATTGATATATTGTTATTGCTCTGCACTATTTCGAGTGTTACTATATTGTGATTGCACTAACGTTTGATTTACCGTAACACGAGTAAATCAGCTGTTTATTCATTTTGGGAGTGAACAGAGTTGTCAGAACGCTGGTTTGTAATCTATTAATAAAGTTTGACTGACCTATCTGACTGTTTTGTTGACATTCCCTGTAGCGCAGCTCCATCTAATGGATGCATAGGTGCGCCTTATAATCCGGTGCGCCTTATATATTAACAACGTTTTGAAATATGCCATTCATTGAAGGTGCGTCTTATAATCCGGTGCGCCTTATAGTGCGGAAAATACGGTAAAATATGGTAATTGGATTTTTGGCCCAGTTCATTATTAGCTTTATTCTTTGTTGACGTATTTCTTTCCCCTTTATGTTGTAAAGTTTTTACATGACATTTCTAGTTCATTTCACCGTCTATTATTACACCTAAAATGTGATTTATTTTATCCTTTCAATGTCTACTCTGTCTATTTGTATTTGTGTTTGACTTTCTCTTCAACTGTTACTAAATAGCATTATTTTAGTTTTGCTGAGATTCAAGAATAGTCTGTTTTATTGTTGTTTTCATCCAACCATGTCTTTAATTTGTTAATCCATCCATCCATCCATTTTCTACCTCTTATTCCCTTCGGGGTCGCGGGAGGCGTTGGAGCCTATCTCAGCTACAATCGGGCGGAAGGCGGCGTACACCCTGGACAAGTCGCCATCTCATCGCAGGGCCTAATTTGTTCATTTCTTCTGTTATTATTTGTATTAGCTTCTGTGTGTTCGCTCTGAAAAAAACACAGTCGTGCAATATGCAAATAGTACTAACTTTAAGTCTGCTGTAACTTTACAAATATTGTTTATATAGAGATTGAACAATTTTGGTCCCAGTTTTGATCCCTGGGGTATGCCACAATATATGTTTGGCGCTGTAGACATGCGTTCGCTTAGCTTCACATATTGCTTCCTGTTGTTTAAGTAGCTTCTTACCCAGTTCAAGACCCTCCCTCTGATACCATACTGTTCTAATTTGTTAATTAAGTTATTAATATATTACGTCGCAGAGATCAGCTTCCGTCATCCTTAACCCACAAACATAAGTCTTGCTTGGCGACTATCTTTATCAATCACCACAACAATTAGACAAATACTGCACTGTAATACATACAAAACATAAATTAGACTCAATTTGATATTCAACCCTAGGCCAAAATGTGTAGAATATGATTTGAAGGGGTCATATTAGGATTTATTTTCTACATTTAAAACACTTTGTTGTACTCTACATAACATGTAATAGTGGTTGGTTCCAAATTTTGCATGGATTATGTTTTACGGACTTTTTAAAATTTTTTTTACAAATATATTTTATTGAATTTTTCAGTTAAAATCACATTTAACAGTCATACTTTGCTCACGCAAACCTTTCATACAGGCACACATCCACTCATACACACTCACATGCACACTTGAGGAGAGAGGTGCACTTGAACTTTAGCAACTCAAGATTTACAGTATAGACATTATTAGAAAAAATACTTAGATATAGTATATATATATCCATCCATCCCGCTCTGGCTCAAGATCAGCAGGCTATCCAGACCATAGCATGGTCATGAAGGATCCTCAGGAAGTGATCACAAGATCACCTCCCGAGGACCTCTCCACCGTTCACACTTAAAAAAGAAAAAGAAAGTCACAGGGCTTGATCAGATGCAAAACAATACAAAATAAAAAGTCACAGAAAAATGTTAATAAAAATTAAAAAAAATATATAAAAAAAGCAAGTAAACCGTGACAAACCCATATCAAAAGTGACACAAAAAAACAATAATAGTGTAGGATCAATACAAAAAATAATAACAATAATAAAAAAGTAATACAACTACAAAAAAGATGGCAGTTTTTTTTTTTACGGACTATTTTTAAACGTCTTTTTGACCAACTTTTCTGGATGTGCTGTTTTGTGCCCGCACGACACCCTTTCGGTATATATATATTATGGATAATCCACTGATGTCACCAATGGCAAAAACAACACCAATGGGGCAAATTCCAAACAACTTGTTTCCCGGAAGTATGAAGGAAGGCAAGATCCAAGATCCCTGGTTTAGTTTCAACTTTCCGTGACAGATGCAGGTCCCGAATCCAACAAAGCAGGTAGCAATAGGTAAGGAACGTTGGATTTGAATATTTGGGCCCCTTTAAAAAAACTAAAACTGTGCTAAACTAAAACTTTTTTTTTTCTTTTGAGATAAAGATTATTTATATATTTAATATTTGTTTACTTGCTATGGTATATTATTCATTTATTATTTATTTATTAACTGTTCTGTTACAGAGAACAAGGAAATGGGATAACATTGCTATAGAATGAAAAGGGGTAGGATTAAATAAGCTCTGCTTCTTCCTACTCCTTTTCGGACATGCTGTAATGAAACAACTGGAAATATGTGATGCATTACATTGTATCGTATGCCTGTTGGAAATAAACTGAAACTGAACTAAACTGAACTGATCTGAAAAACAAGCTTAATTGGTTCTGTGACGAAGCTCTTATCTTAAAACACTTGCATCTCAAATAATATTAAATTGAAATTAACTTGGTCCCCCAAAAAGGCACAATTGTAACAAGTTACATTTAAAAAATAAATAAAAACAAACTTTTAGATAACAAATATTGTATGAAAATAATACAACATAATTAATTACTAACAACTACAGTAGTTTTATAAAGTAATGTAATAATAATGTACACCATTTACATGAGAAAGTGGACTTATACAGTATCTTTTTCCAGCTACTTTTTCGTCAAACACACCATCAACAGCTTCTGCATATTTTAGCGGATAAATGCCTGCTGTTTAGATCTTATTTTGACATTTTCAGCTGGCGTTAGACTGCTTCAGTATGGCGCAGATGAGCAGTGATACACTCCGAATACTTCGCCAAGTTGTTTTTGATTATTTACTTTTTTAATTTAATAGATATCATCCGCTTCATCTTCTCAGCACTGTTCACTAATGGCGGCGATGCTTGGAACTCCAATTTCTGCTTGCAACGTAAAGAATAACAATCATTTTAAGTTGAGGTACAACTATGTATATATACAGTATATATATACATATATACAGTACCGGACAAAAGTTTGGACACACCTTTTCATTCAATGGGTTTTCTTTATTTTCATGGCTATTTACATTGTAGATTGTCACTGAAGGCATCAAAACTATGAATGAACACATGTGGAGTTATGTACCTAACAAAAAAAGGTGAAATAACTGAAAACATGTTTTATATTCTAATTTCTTCAAAATAGCTACCCTTTGCTATGATTACTGCTTTGCACACTCTTGGCATTCTCTTGATGAGCTTCAAGAGGTAGTAGTCACCTGAAAGGGTTATCACTTCACAGGTGTCATAGTTTTGATGCCTCCAATGGCAATCTACTATGTAAATAGCCATGAAAATAAAGAAAAAGCATTTAAATGAGAAGGTGTGTCCAAACCTTTGGCCTGCACTGTATATATACCTATATATATACCTATATATATATATATATATATATATATATATATATATATATATATATATATATATATATATATATATATATATATATATACTGTATATATGACTTTTTCAAGCATAAAAATTGCTAAATTAACTACAAATATCAACATAACAGTGGTGTTGACTCAAGAGGAGACCAAACCATTTAGAGCAGGCTGTTCAGTTTCGTGACCCCTGATTGGCTCAGCCTCAGGCAGCATTACTATATTAGATTAAAAGAGTGTAAAGGCGACTAAAGGGTGTTATTCATGTATAGAGGGCTCTCATAATGTTAAAAAATATACACATTTAGAAGGTCATAAACAGGTTCGTTATGCAGTAGCTATGGAAATATTTTATTTATAATTAATGATATCTACTTGATGGAAATTCATTTTTCGCGGTCATGTCCACAAACAATTATTATACAAGGGATTACTGTACTTGCTTTGTAATGGACAAATATAAAAAAAATATTTTTTAAAAATCCTGAAGAATGTGTACAAAGTCTGAATTGTATGACTTTGGGGACATTGTACGACAAACGCGGGGGTGTCATTTCAACTGCAATTTTTTGTTCTTAAAGGAACTTTCTAGCTAGAAGAAGCGTCATGTGTGGAGGGAGGCAGTTGTGTCAGAGGAACAATGCAGGCATAGAAATTCAAATCCACAATTTATGGGAGGTGCAGTCCCTCACAGAGTCTCGCTAGGTTGGACCCACAGCTAGAACTCAGTTCCAGAAAGACTTCCTCCAGTCGGCTCATAAAGAAAAAGGGACAATGAAGTTGAAGTGGAAGTGTGTGTTTGTGGCACACGGTGCATGCATGGGGAGTAAGTAAGTATATGGATGAAACATATATTGCAAGTGATGACTTCCTCTTATGTAACGCTGCACATGTACAAAACAAGGAAGTCGGTGCATGCCCACTTCCTGGATGGACTGACCAGCCCATTGGACTAAGGACACACAGACCTCAGCTGGGCTTGATAATCACTCTGAGCGTCTGAATTGAGTCTGCGCCATGTTGTAAAAAGGTTTATAGGTTTGGCGTACACCCCTGTTTCCAAGCAGACTGGAGCTTTGGCATGAAATGGAAGTCCTGGGCTCTAAAAAAAGGATGTGACTTTAGGAAAACATTGCTTGGCCTTTCTTTTGCAACACACGGTGACCTCGTGGGTCATGGAGTTTTGTAAAGTTTTCCTTGAGCAATTGAAAACTTTCACTTCCTTCGAGGGTTTTCCCACAAAAAAAGCTGATTCATATAGTTTTGATGATTACAATCTAGTCCTTGGGTAACCTTATTTTTGTTACGACAGAGAAATAAAATGTGGATAAATTTAAACATTTGTGGAACTGTTGATCACCGTAAATGAAAAGCATATTTTACGTATTTTTTCGGCCCAAGTTAAGCATTTTTTCGAGCATGAAATGGGACAAGCAGTAGAAAATGGATTCATGAAAATGGCTAAATGGACTCTGTGATGAGGTGGCGACTTGTCCATGGTGTACCCCGCCTTCCGCCCGAATGCGGCTGAGATAGGCTCCAGCACCCCCCGCGACCCCAAAAGGGACAAGCTGTAGAAAATGGATGGATGGCTAAATGGACTAAAAGGATCAATACCACAGTAGTATTGGCTACAGGATGAAAGCAAACCAATCAGAGCGCGATGTTCAATATCGCGACAATTACGGTTTAGGGGTGGGTACCTAATCCGGTACTTTCTTGCCACCGACCGAATCCCGCTGGCCCCATTGATTCACATAAAATCCAACGGTGCCATGTTTCGGTACTTAGCTTGCCCGTGACGTCACGCCCGGTTGCCGACTCAGCTGGCTCTTCGCAACTCTAAGTGGAACTTAATATCATACTTTCAAATGATGATTTAACGATAGTAAAACAATATGGACAGCAGATAACTGGACAGCAGTTATCATAATCAACTCATTTTTAAATGTTGCAATAAAAAAATTAGATTTTGTTATCAAACAATTAATATTTATTAACACACACAAAAGTACTGAAAATCTACCGTTGAGTACAGCATCGATACCCAGGTAACTGGAATTGGTACTCTATTTGTTCAAATGTGAACGATACTCATCGCTACAAGGGCTGCAATTATTAGTCAATTAAATTAATTATTTGATTAGAAGATAGCATCGATTTATATTTTGTTGCTTCTATTAATCCTTTAATGAGTGTAACTACAGATGTAACGATAAACGGTAATAATGATAACCGCGGTAAAATCCCCAACAATTAAATATTCCGTTTCAAATTCAAATTTTAATTATTAAATCAAAAATGATGGAAAAAAACGTGTTTAATAGTTGCACTTTGACAAACTCACGGACTAACTGGCGCCACCTCGCTCGCTTAAATGCTAACATGAAAACAAGAGACATTACCGTCTTTCCCCATCAGTGTTAATTCTCACAGCTGTTTTTAATTTAGTTTTAGTGATAGTCTTTTGACGAAAATGGATTTCCGTTTTAGTCATATTTTAGTCATCTAAACCAATTTAGTTTTAGTCTAGTTTTAGGCGACAAAATTCCTCAACATTTTAGTCGACAAAAATAACAGTACATTTTGTGAACTAATGTACTATAATCAGGTGCGCCTTATGTATGAAAAGAGATCAAAAATAGACCATTCATCAGCAGTGCGCCTTATAATCCGGTGCGCCCTATAGTACAGAAAATACGGTACTGTAATATCATTTCATTTCCCACATAAATCCGATCTAATCTTGTAAATGTCCATCACTTGTTTTAACACTTGCCCTCCATATGCTCACTTTGGAGTAATTTATTCCATAATATGATTATTATTGTGGCTGTGGCGCCACATCTTTTACTGAAAGCTGTGTGCGTGTATTCATGGCGTGTCCATAACGAAAGGAAATGATTGAATTTCCCCTCGAATTAAACAAACAAAATAAAAACAGATGCTGATGGTCATTTGGAGATTTCATAAGAAGGGAATGCAAGTGGACATCACTTACTAATCTATATTTAGGGTTTATGGTCATAACTGTGCTGACTTCTGCAACATAACCTTTGTATAAGTGGCAGTGGAAGTTGTTGGAGATGGAAACTTCTTCACTCCCTTCAATTGACCTCTTGTGTGTTCACAATCTTCCACAGGAAATAAAGGAAGTGTTCTCAAAGCAAAGCATCATAAAACTTTTCCAAAATGTACAGGCAAAAGTTACATTTCAACACTCCTAACTGTCCTTCAAGGGCAAAAAGAAGCAAACTAATACATAAATAAAACTTGTGAATAATAGTACCCTGTAGCAGTGTTTAGTGAAAACCACAAGGTTTTTTGTCATTCAAGTGTAAAAAGAAGTAAACACGACACAAAAATATAACTTACACAACAAAAAAACGTATTATAATAATGTTAGCAGCCAGGACAGGGACTTAACCACACAAGTTAAACTTCCTGTTCTATGTTTATCATCACACTTTTCCTCTTTTCTTTTTGTAAGAAAAAGCCAAACACACGTTTGGATTTCAAACTTTTAGAACTTCCATGGCGCTTTGTACCACAGTGCTGTATTATAGTAGTACCACAAGTAAATGTTTATTATACCACAGTACTGTATTATAGTAGTACCACAAGTAAATGTTTATTATACCACAGTGCTGTATTATAGTAGTACCACAAGTACTGTATATGTTTATTATACCACAGTACTGTATTATAGTAGTACCACAAGTAAATATTTATTATACTACAGTACTGTATTATAGTAGTACCACAAGTAAATGTTTATTATACCACCGTACTGTAATATAGTAGTACCACAAGTAAATGTTTATTATACCACCGTACTGTAATATAGTAGTACCACAAGTAAATGTTTATTATACCACAGTACTGTATTATATTAGTACAAGTAAATGTTTATCATACCACAGTACTGTATTATAGTAGTACCACAAGTAAATGTTTATTATGCCACAGTACTGTATTGTAGTAGTACCACAAGTAAATGTTTATTATACTACTGTACTGTATTATAGTAGTACCACAAGTAAATGTTTATTATACCACAGTACTGTAATATAGTAGTACCACAAGTAAATGTTTATTATACCACAGTACTGTATTATATTAGTACAAGTAAATGTTTATCATACCACAGTACTGTATTATAGTAGTACCACAAGTAAATGTTTATTATACCACTGTACTGTATTATAGTAATACCACTAGTAAATGTGTGTTATACCACAGTACTGTCTTATAGTAGTACTACAAGTAAATGTTTATTATACCACAGTACTGTATTATAATAGTACCACAAGTAAATGTTTATTATACCACAGTACTGTATTATATTAGTACAAGTAAATGTTTATCATACCACAGTACTGTATTATAGTAGTAAGACAAGTAAATGTTTATTATACCATAGTACTGTAATGTAGTAGTACCACTAGTAAATGTGTGTCATACCACAGTACTGTATTATAGTAGTACTACAAGTAAATGTTTATTATACCACAGTACTGTATTATAATAGTACCACAAGTAAATGTTTATTATACCACTGTACTGTATTATATTAGTACAAGTAAATGTTTATCATACCACAGTACTGTATTATAGTAGTAAGACAAGTAAATGTTTATTATAACACTGTACTGTATTATAGTAGTACCACAAGTAAATGTTTATTATACCACATAGTACCACAAGTAAATGTTTATTGTACCACATAGTACCACAAGTAAATGTTTATTATACCACGTAGTACCACAAGTAAATGTTTATTACACCACATAGTACCACAAGTAAATGTTTATTGTACCACAGTGCTGTATTACAGTAGTACCACAAGTAAATGTTTATTGTACCACAGTACTGTATTATAGTAGTACCACAAGTAAAGGTGTTTTATACCACTGTACTGTATTACAGTAGTACCACAAGTACATGTTTATTGTACCACAGTACTGCATTATTGAAGTACCACAAATTAATGTTTATTATACCACAGTACTGTAATATAGTAGTACCACAAGTAAAGGTTTATTATACCACAGTACTGTATTTTAGTAGTACCACATGTTTATATGTTTTTTGTGCCACATTACTGTATAGTAGCATAAGTAAATGTTTATTGTACAACATTATTGTGTTAGTATCTCAAGTAAATGTTTGTACCACAGTACTGTACTACAGTAGTGCCACAAGTAAATGTTTATTGTATCACAGCACTGTATTAGTACTTAAAGTAAATGTTTTGCTGTATACTACAGTACTGTATTAGTACCTCAGGTAAATGTTGTGTACTACTACTACTATAGCAGTATATTAGTACCTCAAGTAAATGCTGTTTACCACAATAATGGATTAATACCTCAAGTAAATGTTGTGTACTACAGTCTGTATTAGTACTTCAAGTAAATGTTGTGTACTACAGTCTGTATTAGTACCTCAAGTAAATGTTGTGTACTACAGTCTGTATTAGTACTTCAAGTAAATGTTGTGTACTACAGTCTATATTAGTACCACAAGTAAATGGTGTGTACTACAGTCTGTATTAGTACCTCAAGTAAATGTTTTGTTGTTTACTACATACAGTACTGTATTAGTACCGTTAGTAAATGTTGTGTACTACAGTACTGTATTAGTAGCTCAAGTAAATTTAGTGTACTGCAGTTCCATATTAGTACATCAAGCAAATGTTTTGTTGTGTACTACAGTACTGTATTAGTAGCTCAAGTAAGTGTTGCTTACCACAATAATGGATTAGTACCTCAAGTAAATGTTGTGTACTACTGTATTAGTACCTCAAGCAGATGTTTTTCTGCGTACCACAGTCCTGTATTGGTACCTCAAGGAAATTCTTGGCTGTGTACGACAGTACTGTATCAGTACCTCAAGTAAATGTTGGGTACTACAGATCTGTATTAGTAGCTCAATAATTGTTTTGCTGTGTACTATAGTACTGTATTACTAGCTCAAGTACATTTTGTGTACTACAGTCTGTATTAGTACCTCAAGTAAATGTTGTGTACTACAGTCTATATTAGTACCTCAAGTAAATGGTGTGTACTACAGTCTGTATTAGTACTTCAAGTAAATGTTTTGTTGTGTACTACATACAATACTGTATTAGTACCGTGAGTAAATATTGTGTACTACAGTACTGTATTAGTAGCTCAAGTAAATTTAGTGTACGGTACTGCAGTTCCATATTAGTACCTCAAGCAAATGTTTTGTTGTGTACGACAGTACTGTATTAGTAGCTCAAGTAAATGTTTTGTTGTGTAATACAGTCTGTATTAGTACCTCAAGTAAATGTTGTGTACTACAGTCTATATTAGTACCTCAAGTAAATGTTGTGTACTCCAGTCTATATTAGTACCTCAAGTAAATGGTGTGCACTACAGTCTGTATTAGTATTTCAAGTAAATGTTTTGTTGTGTAATACAGTCTGTATTAGTACCTCAAGTAAATGTTGTGTACTACAGTCTATATTAGTACCTCAAGTAAATGTTGTGTACTAGTCTGTATTAGTACCTCAAGTAAATGTTTTGTTGTGTACTACAGTACTGTATTAGTACCATGAGTAAATATTGTGTAGCCAACTACAGTACTGTATTAGTACCTCAAGTAAATGTTGTGTACTATAGTCTGTATTAGTACCTGAAGGAAATGTTGTGTACTACAGTACTATATCAATACCTCAAGTAAATGTTTTGTTGTGGACTATAGTCTGTATTAGTACCTCAAGTAAATGTTTTTTGTGGACTACAGTCTGTATTAGTACTTTGAGTAAATATTGCATAGTACAGTGCTGTATTAGTAGCTTCAGTAAAAGTTTTGTGTACTACAGCTCTGTATTAGTAGCTGAAGTAAAAGTTGTGTGTACTACAGTACTGTATCAGGAGCTGAAGTAAAAGTTGTATGTACTACACTACTGTATCAGGCGCTGAAGTAAAAGTTGTGTGTACTACAGTACTGTATCAGGAGCTGAAGTAAAAGTTGTGTGTACTACAGTACTGTATCAGGAGCTGAAGTAAAAGTTGTGTGTACTACAGTACTGTATCAGGAGCTGAAGTAAAAGTGGTGTTTTGTGTGGCAGGTTCCACTGCGCGGTCCTACGAGGCAGCGGACGAGGCCATTAAACATGAACCACTACGCCAACAAGAAGAGCATTGCAGAGAGCATGCTGGACGTGGCTCTGCTGATGGCCAACGCGTCGCAGCTGAAGGCCGTGATGGAACAAGGGCCTAGCTTCTCCTTCTACGTGCCGGTCATCGTCCTCATCAGCGTCTCCCTCATCCTGCAAGTCCTGGTTGGGATTCTGCTCATTTTCATCGGTAAGACTTGTTTTCTTGACTTGTTTCATGAGGGAAGTAACCTTCAGTCATTTGTAAGGAATATTAGAACAGGTTGTGGAGGGGTGGGATTAAGGGGGAAGAGTATATTTATAGCTAGAATTCACTGTAATTAAAGTATTTCTTATATATATATATATATATATATATATATATATATATATATATATATATATATATATATATACATACATATATATATATATACATACATATACATATATACATATACATAAACATATATACATATATACATATATATATATACGTATATATATATATATATATATAGTACAGTACACAGTAATGAAAACACAGTTGTTCTACTAACTGTACTGTATTTGCTGCTTACTAAAAAAACACTATTTGAGTAGCCTTTGTTCTGCCATTTGAGTACTGGCGAGCGATCTGTGAATCCGGGAACATATCCTTCACGGATTTGTTGAAAACATCCGCAAATGAGAACGGAATGTTGCTTGCAAGGTGGCCCTTAATACTGCGTTGCCGCTGCCTTGTGCTTCTCTGACCGTTCATGAGTGACTATCTCCGTTCAGCCACCGTGTTATGGGTTATAGATAAACCTATGGATAACAGAGACATATATAATAGTCTCCTTTTCAGGTGAGAGGACGCTAAAGGCAGTGCCTTTAAAGCACGCCCCCAATATTGTTTGTCCGGCTGGAAATTTTGGACATTACTACTTGCCGTAGTTTTGAAGCATTGCATGATGGTAATCCGGATGTTGTGTGTCAGTGTATTAACGTGCCGGCTGGAATAAACACACGCTGAGAAATAGCTCCGTGCCTGCCTACTTTATGGGTTATAGATAAACCTATGGATAACGGAGACATATATAATAGTCTCCTTTTCAGGTGAGAGAGGACGCTAAAGGCAGTGCCTTTAAGGCACGCCCACAATGTAGTTGTCCGGCTGGAAATCGGGAGAAATTCGGGAGAATGGTTGTCCCGGGAGATTTTCGGGAGAGGCACTGAAATTCGGGAGTCTCCCGGAAAACTCGGGAGGGTTGGCAAGTATGTGGACAACAGAAACTATTTTTAATGCACTGACGCTCTACTGGGAGACGGTGGACCATCTCAACACAGCAGCGCAGTCATGGAATAGGAATGTAACAATATGAACATTTCATATCACAGTTACTGTGACCAAAATTATCACGGTTATTATTATTATTGCCTTGTTAAATTGTTAAATGTTTAAAGGAGCCATATGTAATAATGTAATCATTAAATGGCCCTGATTTGTCAAAAGGCATTAATAAATCATGTTTTTTTTCGAATACCTCTATAACTGATAACGGTAGTTCAGCCGCGATATGCTCATTTCCAAATTAGATTTACAGACCCGAAATCTTTTTATTGTTTTCATTTTGATGCCCCACCCTCTTCTATTTGACCAATTAGAAAGTCTGTGAGTGTGTCACATCCAGATTGTCAGTTACGCACTGCCCGCTTTGTCTGGCTACTGCCACTGGTAAAGTTACTAAACATGTCATTACTTAGTAAATCTAAAAGGCGTCGTTACGATTCTCAATTTATTGATGACAAAGCCAGGAACAAAACGAGGATTTGTATCGGGGATGCCTTTGAAAGATGGAGACGATTGAAGGCGGAGAATCATTTTTTATCTGACGCCAAACTTGCTAATTTCCTCCTTGATAGGTAAGTAAGGTATCTACGTTTTTTTATTAATTGTAATAAATGGAAATGGACATTTCGTATGTACAGTCGTGGTCAAAAGTTTACATACACTTGTAAAGAACATAATGTCATGGCTGTCTTGAGTTTCCAATAATTTCTACAACTCTTATTTCTTTGTGATAAAGTGATTGGAGCACATACTTGTTGGTCACAAAAAATGTTCATGAAGTTTGGATCTTTTATGAATTTATGATGGGTCTACTGAAAATGTGAGCAAATCTGCTGTGGCCAAACAGCTCAATTTTTGTTTCATCTGACATCACATGGACAAAGATAAGACCTTCTGGAGAAAAGTTCTGTGGTCAAATGAAACCAAAATTGAGCTGTTTGGCCACAATACCCAGCAATATGTTTGGAGGAGAAAAGGTGAGGTCTTTAATCCCAGGAACACCATTCCTACCGTCAAGTATGGTGGTGGTAGTATTATGCTCTGGGCCTGTTTTGCTGCCAATGGAACTGGTGCTTTACAGAGAGTAAATGCGACAATGAAAAAGGAGAATTACCTCCAAATTCTTCAGGACAACCTAAAATCATCAGCCCGGAGGTTGGGTCTTGGGCACAGTTGGGTGTTCCAACAGGACAATGACCCCAAACACACGTCAACAGTGGTAAAGGAATAGCTAAATCAGGCTCAAATTAAGGTTTTAGAATGTCCTTCCTGAAGTCCTGACTTAAACGTGTGGACAATGCTGAAGAAACAAGTCCATGTCAGAAAACCAACACATTTAGCTGATCTGCACCAATTTTGTCAAGAGGAGTGGTCAAAAACTCAACCAGAAGCTTGTGGATGGCTACCAAAAGCGCCTTATTGCAGTGAAACTTGCCAAGGGACATGTAACCAAATATTAACATTGCTGTATGTATACTTTTGACCCAGCAGTTTTGCTCACATTTTCAGTAGACCCATAATAAATTCATAAAAGAATCAAACTTCATAAATGTTTTTTGTGACCAACAAGTATGTGCTCCAATCACTTTATCACAATAAAATAAGAGTCGTAGAAATTACTGGAAACTCAAGACAGCCATGACATTATGTTCTTTACAAGTGTATGTTAAAGTTAAAGTACCAATGGTTGTCACGCACACACTAGGTGTGGTGAAATTTTTCCTCTGCATTTGACCCATCCCCTTGTTCACCCCCTGGGAGGTGAGGGGAGCAGTGGGCAGCAGCTGTGGCCGCGCCCGGGAATCATTTTTGGTGATTTAACCCCCAATTCCAACCCTTGATGCGGAGTGCCAAGCAGGGAGGTAATGGGTCCCATTTTTATAGTCTTTGGTATGACTCGGCCAGGGTTTGAACTCACAACCTACCGATCTCAGGGCAGACACTCTAACCACGAGGCTACTGAGTAGGTAAACTAGTATGTAAACTTTTGACCACGACTGTAAAGTATATTGTCCAATACAGTCTATTATCTTGTCTAACAATCAATCAATCAATCAATCTTTATTTATATAGCCCTAAATCACAAGTGTCTCAAAGGGCTGCACAAGCCACAACGACATCCTCGGTACAAAGCCCACATAGCCCACATACGGGCAAGGAAAAACTCACCCCAGTGGGACGTCGATGTGAATGACTATGAGAAACCTTGGAGAGGACCGCATATGTGGGTAACCCCCCCCCTCTAGGGGAGACCGAAAGCAATGGATGTCGAGTGGGTCTGACATAATATTGTGAGAGTCCAGTCCATAGTGGATCCAACATAATAGTAAGAGTCCAGTCCATAGTGGGGCCAGCAGGACACCATCCCGAGCGGAGACGGGTCAGCAGCGTAGAGATGTTCCCAGCCGATGCACAGGCGAGCGGTCCACCCCGGGTCCCGACTCTGGACAGCCAGCACTTCATCCATGGCCACCGGACCTGTGCCCCCCCCCCTCAAGGAAAAGGGGAGCAGAGGAGAAAAGAAAAGAAACGGCAGATCAACTGGTCCAACAGGGGGGCTATTTAAAGGCTAGAGTATACAAATGAGTTTTAAGATGGGACTTAAATGCTTCTACTGAGGTAGCATCTCTAATTGTTACCGGGAGGGCATTCCAGAGTACTGGAGCCCGAATAGAAAACGCTCTATAGCCCGCAGACTTTTTTTGGGCTCTGGGAATCACTAATAAGCCGGAGTTCTTTGAACGCAGATTTCTTGCCGGGACATATGGTACAATACAATCGACAAGATAGGACGGAGCTAGACCGTGTAGTATTTTATACGTAAGTAGTAAAACCTTAAAGTCACTTCTTAAGTGCACAGGAAGCCAGTGCAGGTGAGCCAGTATAGGCGTAATATGATCAAACTTTCTTGTTCTTGTCAAAAGTCTAGCAGCCGCATTTTGTACCAACTGTAATTTTTTAATGCTAGACATAGGGAGACCCGAAAATAATACGTTACAGTAGTCGAGACGAGACGTAACGAACGCATGAATAATGATCTCAGCGTCGCTAGTGGATAAAATAGAACGAATTTTAGCGATATTACGGAGATGAAAGAAGGCCGTTTTAGTAACACTCTTAATGTGTGATTCAAACGAGAGAGTTGGGTCGAAGATAATACCCAGATTCTTTACTGATTCGCCTTGTGTAATTGTTTGGTTGTCAAATGTTAAGGTGGTATTATTAAATAAATGTCGGTGTTTAGCAGGACCGATAATCAGCATTTCCGTTTTCTTGGCGTTGAGTTGCAAGAAGTTAGCGGACATCCAATGTTTAATTTCATTAAGACACGCCTCCAGCTGACTACAATCCGGCGTGTTGGTCAGCCTTAGGGGCATGTAGAGTTGGGTGTCATCAGCATAACAGTGAAAGCTAACACCGTATTTGCGTATGATGTCGCCTAGCGGCAGCATGTAAATACTAAAGAGTGCAGGGCCAAGAACCGAACCCTGAGGAACTCCGCACGTTACCTTAACATAGTCAGAGGTCACATTATTATGGGAGACGCATTGCATCCTGTCAGTAAGATAAGAGTTAAACCACGACAAGGCTAAGTCTGACATACCAATACGTGTTTTGATACGCTCTAATAAAATATTATGATCGACGGTATCGAAAGCAGCGCTAAGATCAAGAAGCAGCAACATAGACGACGCATCAGAATCCATCGTCAGCAGTAGATCATTAGTCATTTTTGCGAGGGCTGTCTCCGTAGAGTGATTTGCCCTGAAACCGGATTGAAAAGGTTCACAGAGATTGTTAGACACTAAGTGTTCATTTAGCTGCTGTGCGACAATTTTTTCGAGGATTTTCGAAATAAAGGGAAGGTGGGACACCGGTCGGTAGTTTACCATGAGGTCAGGATCAAGGTTAGGTCTTTTGAGGAGAGGATGAATAACCGCTTTCTTGAATGCTAGGGGAACAGTGCCAGAGGAAAGTGATAAGTTTATAATATTTAGCACTGATGGACCTAATAATACAAAAAGCTCCTTGATAAGTTTCCCAGGAAGTGGGTCAAGTAAACATGTTGTTTGTTTTATCCCACTTACACGCTGTAATAGTTCCTCTAATGTTATTTCATCAAAAAGAGAGAGACTATTTTGTATTGCAGTACAACAAAGCTAGTATGTTCATGCAATGAATGCTTAGCATGACAGGGCAAACTATATTTTCAACAAATCAAACCTATGTGGATATGAGTAGTGTCAGTGCCTATTTCATTCTCAATATGCTGATATGCTGAGGAAATGGCTTCCAACATTAGCATGGCTGTCATCGTGGCAATGTGAAAGGTATGGAGACAGACAAATCACATGATAAAATAATTCCTCATTCGTGTTTGCATATTGTGGACTACATGTACCAAGTTATATGGCAATCTGAAACGTTTGAAACAGTAGCCTATGAGCAGACCTTGGTAAAATGTCTCCTCTTTAGTTTTGGACGTACATTAGGCTGCTAAGCATGCTCTGCTTATTTTCACCAGTATAACCATTGCTAGCGTTGGTTGTAGTTTGTTTTATTCTTCGTTTTCTGATAGTACTGACAATAACCATATGATTGCCATTTGTTATGATATTGTACACAGGCATGACGTACTTCTTCCTGAAAATAGCCTAATTTATGTGTAAAATGTTAGCTTGTCTATTCAGCTATTATTGTCCCAGCACTTCAACTCCTAGTGAGAGGCAGTGGAAGTTTGAAGTTCCTTGGAGTAGCCCTGTCCATCGAGCTGGATTCGGCTGCGTATCTGGCAACCTCAGTCAGGGAGGGGACTACAGAATTTTGACCGTGATTGCAGTACCATTTCTGGCCACACTATTACATATGGCTCCTTTAAATGTGCTTTAAAGTACTTATACGCACATTGAAATATGTGGACCATGTTATTTGTTTTAAATAAATAAAATGAATAAACACATTGTTAGAAAAAAACACTATTTAAAAAATAAATACAATAAGTAAACAGCCACACAATGTACTTTCTTGGCAGAAGAAATATGTTATATATAACATTGTTCTGGCTACTTAAAGAGGAACTGCACTTTTTGGGGGAAATTTTGCCTATCATTCACAATCCTTATGTAAGACAAACACACACAGGTATTGTTTTTTTTAATGCTTTTTTTATCCATTCTAACTCGTAAATAAATGCAAGCAAAAAGTCTGCTTACAATGGAGCCTATGGAAATGCTCTATCCATCCATCCATTTTCTACCGCTTAATCCCTTCGGGGTCGCGGGGGGCGCTGGAGCCTATCTCAGCTACAATCGGGCGGAAGGGGCGTACACCCTAACAAGTCGCCACCTCATCACAGGGCCAACACAGATAGACAGACAACATTCGCACACTAGGGCCAATTTAGTGTTGCCAATCAACCTATCCCCAGGTGCATGTTTTTGGAGGTGGGAGGAAGCCGGAGTACCCGGAGGGAACCCACGCAGTCACGGGGAGAACATGTAAACTCCACACAGAAAGATCCCGAGCCCGGGATTGAACCCAGGACTGCTCAGGACCTTCGTATTGTGAGGCAGACCCACTAACCCCTCTTCCACCGTGCTGCCCAAAAAAACAACTCTATTCCTCCTTTAAAGCACTTTAACAACATCCAAACACCTCCATCATGGTTTTATATATACGCTGCAAGTATACAGGTAAAAGCCAGTAAATTAGAATATTTTGAAAAACTTGATTTATTTCAGTACCGTATTTTCCGCACAATAAGGCGCACCGGATTATTAGCCGCACCTTCTATGAATTACATATTTCATAATTTTGTCCACCAATAAGCCGCCCCGGACTATAAGCCGCGCCTACGCTGCGCTAAAGTGAAGGTCAAAAAAACGCTGCGCTAAAGTGAATGTCAAAAAAACAGTCAGATAGTTCAGTCAAACTTTAATAATATATTGAAAACCAGCGTTCTAACAACTCTGTCCCAAAATGTACGCAAATGTGCAATCACAAACATAGTAAAATTCAAAATGGTGTAGAGCAATAGTAACATAATGTTGCTCGAACGTTAATGTCACAACACACAAAATAAACATAGCGCTCACCTTCTGAAGTTATTCTTCATTCGTAAATCCTTCGAATTCTTCGTCTTCGGTGTCCGAATTGAAAAGTTGCGCAAGCGTGGTATCCAAAATGGCCGGTTCCGTCTCGTAGAAGTCATCGGGAGTCAGTGTCGCTGTTGTTCTGTGAATCCTGCCTTCCGGAAAGCTCGGACCACAGTTGTGACCGAAATATCTGCCCAGGCATTTACGATCCACTGGCAAATGTTGGCGTATGTCGTCCGAGGCTGTCTGCCCGTCTTAGTGAAGGTGTGTTCGCCTTCGGAGCTGTGTGAAAAAAGCCACCCGGCCTCTTCGCGTAAACTTCCCTTAACCACTCGCTCATCTTTTCTTCATCCATCCATCCCTTCGAGTTAGCTTTTATGATGACGCCGGCTGGAAAGGTCTCTTTTGGCAAGGTCTTCCTTTTGAATATCACCATGGGTGGAAGTTAGCATGGCAAGCTAGAACCACAGTGAAGGATGACTTCTCATTCCCTGTGGTGCGAATATTCACCGTACGTGCTCCCGTTCCACAGTGCGGTTCACAGGAATATCAGCTGTGAAATACGGTAGTAATCCGTGTGCGGATGGAGAGATTGCGTCTTTTTATGAACCGGATCGCTTAGTAGGAGCCATTTTGTGGTCTTTACAGATGTAAACAGGAAATGAAACGTACGGTGATATCCGCGCGTTTTTTCTTCTTCTTCCGGGGGCGGGTGGTAGCTTACAGTAGAAGAAGAAGCGCTTCCTGTTCTATGGGGGCGGGTGCTTTCCTTGGCGGTTGCTTGCGTAGAAGAAGAAGCGCTTCCTGTTCTACCGGGAAAAAAGATGGCGGCTGTTTACCGAAGTTGCGAGATCGAAACTTTATGAAAATGAATCGTAATAAAGCGCACCGGGTTATAAGGCGCACTGTCAGCTTTTGAGAAAAATTGTGGTTTTTAGGTGCGCCTTATAGTGCGGAAAATACGGTAATTGCATTCAAAAGGTGTAACTTGTACATTATATTTATTCATTGCACACAGACTGATGCATTCAAATGTTTATTTCATTTAATTTTGATGATTTGAAGTGGCAACAAATGAAAATCCAAAATTCCGTGTGTCACAAAATTAGAATATTACTTAAGGCTAATACAAAAAAGGGATTTTTAGAAATGTTGGCCAACTGAAAAGTATGAAAATGAAAAATATGAGCATGTACAATACTCAATACTTGGTTGGAGCTCCTTTTGCCTCAATTACTGCGTTAATGCGGCGTGGCATGGAGTCGATGAGTTTCTGGCACTGCTCAGGTGTTATGAGAGCCCAGGTTGCTCTGATAGTGGCCTTCAACTCTTCTGCGTTTTTGGGTCTGGCATTCTGCATCTTCCTTTTCACAATACCCCACAGATTTTCTATGGGGCTAAGGTCAGGGGAGTTGGCGGGCCAATTTAGAACAGAAATACCATGGTCGGTAAACCAGGCACGGGTAGATTTTGCGCTGTGTGCAGGCGCCAAGTCCTGTTGGAACTTGAAATTTCCATCTCCATAGAGCAGGTCAGCAGCAGGAAGCATGAAGTGCTCTAAAACTTGCTGGTAGACGGCTGCGTTGACCCTGGATCTCAGGAAACAGAGTGGACCGACACCAGCAGATGACATGGCACCCCAAACTATCACCCAACCATGCAAATTTTGCATTTCCTTTGGAAATCGAGGTCCCAGAGTCTGGAGGAAGACAGGAGAGGCACAGGATCCACGTTGCCTGAAGTCTAGTGTAAAGTTTCCACCATCAGTGATGGTTTGGGGTGCCATGTCATCTGCTGGTGTCGGTCCACTCTGTTTCCTGCGATCCAGGGTCAACGCAGCCGTCTACCAGCAAGTTTTAGAGCACTTCATGCTTCCTGCTGCTGACCTGCTCTATGGAGATGGAGATTTCAAGTTCCAACAGGACTTGGCGCCTGCACACAGCGCAAAATCTACCCGTGCCTGGTTTACGGACCATGGTATTTCTGTTCTAAATTGGCCCGCCAACTCCCCTGACCTTAGCCCCATAGAAAATCTGTGGGGTATTGTGAAAAGGAAGATGCAGAATGCCAGACCCAAAAACGCAGAAGAGTTGAAGGCCACTATCAGAGCAACCTGGGCTCTCATAACACCTGAGCAGTGCCAGAAACTCATCGACTCCATGCCACGCCGCATTAACGCAGTAATTGAGGCAAAAGGAGCTCCAACCAAGTATTGAGTATTGTACATGCTCATATTTTTCATTTTCATACTTTTCAGTTGGCCAACATTTCTAAAAATCCCTTTTTTGTATTAGCCTTAAGTAATATTCTAATTTTGTGACACAAGGAATTTTGGATTTTCATTTGTTGCCACTTCAAATCATCAAAATTAAATGAAATAAACATTTGAATGCATCAGTCTGTGTGCAATGAATAAATATAATGTACAAGTTACAGCTTTTGAATGCAATTACTGAAATAAATCAAGTTTTTCAAAATATTCTAATTTACTGGCTTTTACCTGTATATGTAATGTAGTAACAGGCGCAATCATAACAACATGTACGTATTTTGATCATTTTTACGCATTAATTTGACTAACGTTTGCTTTTTCCTTCCAACAACATCACTGGTTATTACTCACTGCAGACTTCTTGAGAGCCAACAAGCATAATAAAACATCACTTACTGTACAATGTCAGCTGTCAATAGGATGCCGGCTGCTGGGATGTTGATATATTCCCATTCAGGTAAAGAATGACTCATAATCCTTGCGAAGGGTTAAAAAAAGGGTGGGTGCAAGCCAGCATCTTTTATGTCTTATTCGCCATTTCAGGGTCTAAATTGGCTGTTAAACTTGATGTCCACATCATTTTACTATCAAGGTGAGAGGCATAATTTATAATCTGGAATACACTTTTACGAGCTGCGGGGCGAGAAAGCAGCTCACCAGCTGATGATTCAGCAGCAGAAGGAAGTTGCCTCTCTCGGATCAATGCGCCGTTAAATGTAGGTCCTTAATGTTCGCGCTTATAATAACAAAATCAAGATATTTGGTTAATATTCAGGTGACGACATGTAAATGGAGTATTGTTGGCGCTTTTTGAATGGTTATTTAACGGCAACATTCCATCAAAGTGCAGTTCCTCTTTAAGAGCCATATGATTTTTATTTGAGAGTATAATGTTTATTTTCTATGTTTTAATTTGTAAAAGTTTGTGTTTTTTTTAATGATTTTGAAAAAATGTGTTGGGTGCGTCACGTCCGGTTTATTTGACATCTGTTATGACCTGGCCTGACGATGCACTCCCCAAACTTCAGGACTGCTTCCAACACACAGACTGGGACCTCTTCCAACAACAGGAGCTGGAGACAGCCACAGGAACGGTGCTGGACTACATAAAGTTCTGCATCGGGAATGTGACTGTGGAAAAAACCATCCGGGTTTACCCCAACAAGAAACCCTGGATGACCAGCCAGGTCCGCACACTCCTCAGGGCCCGCGACACAGCCTTCAGGTCAGGGGACAGGGCACTGTACAGTGTTGCTAGAGCCGACCTGAAGAGAGGGATTAAAAAAGCAAAGGCGGACCACAGGAGGTGCATAGAGTCCCATCTGTCCAGCAAAAACTCACGGGAGGTGTGGCGGGGCATTCATGACATCACGAACTTCAGAGGCTGCAATATGACAACTGCGGATCAGAGTGCGACACTGGCAGAGGAGCTTAACTGTTTCTTTGCCCGTTTCGAAACCCCCCAGCGACACTCATCTGCTCCAGCCCTGCCCCCGCCCCCACCGGGCTCCGGCGCCACTCCACTCACTGTACAGGAGCACAGTGTCAGACGAGTGCTCCTGGCTGTGAACCCCAGGAAGGCTACCGGACCAGACGGAGTACCTGGAAAGGTGCTCAGGACGTGCGCCCACCAGCTCGCTCCCCCCCTCACCAGGATCTTCAACCTCTCCCTGGCTCAGGCAGTCATCCCATCCTGCCTGAAGTCATCTACAATAATCCCGGTGCCGAAGAAGTCTCCCATCACCAGCCTGAATGATTACCGACCAGTGGCCCTCACTCCGGTAATCATGAAGTGCTTCGAGCGACTTGTTCTCCAGCACATCAAGGACCATATCCCTCCAGACTTCGACCCCCACCAGTTCGCATACCGGGCGAACAGGTCCACAGAGGACGCCATCGCTGTTGCTCTCCACTCTGCTCTGAACCACCTGGAGCAGCAGCAGAGCTACGTCCGGATGCTCTCTGTGGACTATAGCTCTGCCTTCAATACAATAATCCCGGACAGACTCTGCAATAAACTGGACACTCTTGGCCTCCCCCCTCTCACAAACGCCTGGATAAGGGACTTCCTAACGGACCGACCCCAGAATGTGAGACTTGGCCCGCACCTCTCATCCTCCCGCACGCTGAGCATCGGCTCCCCACAGGGCTGTGTGCTGAGCCCCCTCCTCTACTGCCTTTACACCCATGACTGCAGTCCGGCCCACAGTGACAACCTTACCGTCAAGTTCGCCGACGATACCACAGTGGTCGGGCTCAACTCCAGGGGTGACGAGGCTGCCTACAGAGAGGAGGTCCTGAAGCTGACGGCCTGGTCTTCGGAGAACAACCTCGCTCTCAACACCAGCAAGACCAGAGAGATCATCGTCGACTTCAGGAGGAGCAGCACCGACCCTGCCCCCCTCTACATCAACGGCGAGCGTGTAGAGAGGGTCCACACCTTCAGGTACCTTGGAGTCCACATCTCTAATGACTTCTCCTGGACAGTCAACACCACATCAATCATCAAGAAGGCTCAGCAGCGGCTACACTTCCTTAGAGTCCTCGGGAAGTACAACCTGAAGCCTGACCTGCTGCTGACCTTCTACCGCTCGTCCATCGAGAGCCTGCTGACCTACTGTATTACGGTATGGTACGGCAGCTGCACTGCAGCAGACAGGGAGAGTCTGCAAAGAGTGGTCAAGACGGCTCAGAAGATCATCGGCCGCCCTCTCCCCTCTCTGACGGACATCTACACCTCCCGCTGCCTCAACAGAGCCAGTGCCATCATCAAGGACAGCACCCACCCTGGCTCTGACCTGTTCCACCTGCTGCCCTCTGGGAAGCGCTACAGGTGCATTAAAACCAAAACAAACAGGCTAAAGAACAGCTTCTTCCCCAGGGCCATAACCATCCTGAACGGACTGCCCCATTGTCCCTCATAACTGCCTTCTCTTCGGTGCAATAACCCATTCCACCAACCACCCTGTTTTTGTTTTGTTTTTTCATGTATATATTACATTTTTTACATTTTTATATATTTGCACATTGTTTTTCTAGCATGCACACATCGCACTGTATGGAATGGCCTCAATCTCGTTACCTTGCGTAATGACAATAAAGCTGATTCTGATTCTGATCACCCAAATTCACTTCCTGTTGTCATATTGCTTTGAGTATCGATCGATCTCTTTGTCTAAGACAGTGGTTCTTAACCTTGTTTGAAGTACCGAACCCCACCAGTTTCATACGCGCTTTCACCGAACCCTTCTTTAGTGAAAAATAAAATGTTTTCTTTTTTTTCAAATTCAAGACAAAGTTATATGTTTTTGGTAACACTTTAGTATGGGGAACATATTCTAAGTAACAGACTTAATATAGAGTTATTTGGACACTTAGGGGAACATATTCTAAGTAACAAAGACTTAATTGAGAGTTATTTGGTTAGTGTTAGGGTTAGGGTTAGGGTTAGAGGGCTAGGGTTATAATAAGGCCATGCCGAATAAGGCGTTAATAAGTACTTAATAATGACTAGTTAAGAGCCAATATGTTACTAATTTGCATGTTAATAAGCAACTAATTAATGGTGAATATGTTCCCCATACTAAAGTGTTACCATGTTTTATTACTGGTGCTCAAAATGAACCGTGCATGAACATCACCTTGCTCAAACAACAAAACCCACACAGTGCATAAACTCACAACAAATTACACACCTACACAGTCTGACTTCTGCTGTTGCCGTTTCCGTAATACGCCGATATGGAGAAGCTTTTATTTACACGATGAGTCGGGTGTGTCTTGACCTGCGCCGAACCCCTGAGCCCGAACCCCTAGGGTTTGATCGAACCCTGGTTAAGAACCACTGGTCTAAGAGAATACAGCCTGTAGGCTAACAATTGAATATGGTGAATGGGTTATACTTGTATAGCACTTTTCTACTTTCAAGGTACTCAATGCGCTTTGACACTATTTCCACATTCACCCATTCACACACTGATGGCGGGAGCTGTCATGCAAGGCCCTAACCACGATCCATCAGGAGCAAGGGTGAAGTGTCTTGCTAAAGGACACAAATGACGTGACTAGGATGGCAGAAGCTGGGATCAAACCTGGAACCCTCAAGTTGCTGGCATGGCCGCTCTATCACCCGAGCCACGCCGTCCCCATGTATCACAATCTCTTAGTTGCTCGGGCAGTAATGTGTTTGTATACATTTAGATTGGGGAATGTCCTTTTTTAATAGAGAAAGACGTTATCGTCTCTTGTTTTCATGCTAGCATTTTAGCGAGCAAGTGCTAGCTTCTTCCTCCAGGAAATGAGTAGTGTCACTGGTCCTTGAGTTATCAGTGTTATCGATCACAGTTTTACGATTATTTTCATTTACAATGGCTGTACTAACCGTGGGAAGTTTTATCATTATATCGTTTATCATTACATCCCTCATCTGGAATAATCCAAATGAAAGAAAATGTATATTGAAAGTAATTTTTTCATATAGGAAATATATTATAATAAATTACTTAAATGAACGGCATAAAAAAAACGCCAGCAGACACCAAAACCCATCAAATTTTAATGTGTTTTAATCAGCTCATGAAGTCATCCATTAGCTATAAAATGATATAGCTGATTAAAGGAAATGCTATTTTCAGTCCAAATATGTTGACACACATGTAGGATGAAGGATTCTCTGTCCATCTGTCTCGCAGAACAGTTTCATGCTTGATAAGTCACATGATAAATAATGGCTCATTATATTTGCACCCCCTCCTCCCAGTATTGTGGCCGTTCTGATGATCAGCATATATTCATGAAGACAGACACAATTTGCACATGTTTTGAAATAATACAATTATAAGTATTATTATCTTTGTAAAGGCATACATTTTTGACATAGCTCATGATATTGTACAGAGGTGTACCTAATGATGTGACTGCGGAAAGACAGGGCCCCTCAGACAGCTGGACAAAAAGTGTCCTTATCTTATCTAAACAGTGTTTCCCCGTTGTGTAAGCGTCCTAAATCTAGAGAAAGAAAGTCAGTGGTCTGAAACGCCTCTCTGAGTAAAAACCATCAGTTAGTTTGTGTAAATCGTAAATAAAAACAGAATACAATGATTTGCTAAACCTTTTCAATTGAATAGACTGCAAAGATAAAATATTAAACGTTCGAACTGGTAAACTTTGTTGTTTTTTGCAAATATTAGCTCATTTGGAATTTGATGACTGCAACATGTTTCAAAAAACTGGCACAAGTGGCAAAAAAGACTAAGAAAGTTGAGGAATGCTCATCAAACACTTATTTGGAACATCCCACAGGTGAACAGGCAAATTGGGAACAGGTGGGTGCCATGATTGGGTATAAAAGTAGATTCCATGAAATGCTCAGTCATTCACAAACAAGGATGGGGCGAGGGTCACCACTTTGTCAACAAATGATAAATGGCTTATACTTGTATAGCGCTTTTCTACCTTCAAGGTACTCAAAGCGCTTTGACACTATTTCCACATTCACCCATTCACACACACATTCACACACTGATGGCGGAGCTGCCATGCAAGGCCCTAACCACGACCCATCAGGAGCAAGGGTGAAGTGTCTTGCTCAAGGACACAACGGACATGACGAGGTTGGTAGAAGGTGGGGATTGAACCAGGAACCCTCAGGTTGCTGGCACGGCCAGTCTCCCAACTGCGCCACACCGTCCCAAATGCATGAGAAAATTGTTTAAGAACAGTTTAAGAACAACATTTCTCAACGAGCTGTTGCAAGGAATTTAGGGATTTCACCATCTACGGTCCGTAATATCCTCAAAAGTTTCAGAGAATCTGGAAAAATCACTGCACGTAAGGGGCAAGGCCCAAAACCAAATTGAATGCCCATGACCTTCGATCCCTCAGGCAGTACTGCATCAAAAAGCGACATCAGTGTGTAAAGGATATCACCACATGGGCTCAGGAACACTTCAGAAAACCACTATCAGTAACTACAGTTTGTCGCTACATTTGTAAGTGTAAGTTAAAACTCTACTATGCAAAGCGAACGCAATTTATCAACAACACCCAGAAACGCCGCCGGCTACGCTGGGCCCGAGCTCATCTAAGATGGACTGATGCAAAGTGGAAAAGTGTTCTGTGGTCTGACGAGTCCACATTTCAAATTGTTTTTGGAAACTGTGGACGTTGTGTCCTACGGACCAAAGAGAGAAGCCAGCATCTGTCATGGTATGGGGGTGTATTAGTGCCCAAGACATGGGTAACTTACACATCTGTGAAGGCGCCATTAATGCTGAAAGGGACATACAGGTTTTGGAGCAACATGTGTTGCCATCCAAGCAACGTTACCATGGACGCCCCTGCTTATTTCAACAAGACAATGCCAAGCCACGTGTTACAACAGCGTGGCTTTGTAGTAAAATAATGCGGATACTAGACTGGCCTGCCTGTAGTCCAGACCTGTCTCCCATTGAAAATGTGTGGCGCATTATGAAGCCTAAAATACCACAACGGAGACCCTCGGACTGTTAAACAACTTAAGCTGTACATCAAGCAAGAATGGGAAAGAATTCCACCTGAAAGGCTTCAAAAATGTGTCTCCTCAGTTCCCAAACGTTTACTGAGTGTTGTTAAAAGGAAAGGCCATGTAACACAGTGGTAAAAATGCCCGTGTGCCAACTTTTTTGCAATGTGTTGCTGCCATTAAATTCTAAGTTAATGATTATTTGCAAAAAACAACAAGTTTCTCAGTTTCAACATTAAATATCTTGTCTTTGCAGTCTGTTCAATTGAATATAAGTTGAAAAGGATTTGCAAATCATTGTATTCTGTTTTTATTTACCATTTACACAACGTGCCTACTTCACTGGTTTTGGGTTTTGTATTTGTGGCACTAACTAGGGCATGGGTGTCAAATTGGCCCGCCGTGTAATTTCACTTGGCTCTTGAGGCGATATCAAATTAACACTAGAGCTGGCCCGCCGATTATTCACCGCTAATTCTCATACTTGCCAACCCTCCCGGGTGTATTTTGTAGCGTCCCGGAAGAGTTAGTGCTGCAAAGGGTTCTGGGTATTTGTTCTGTTGTGTTTATGTTGTATTACGGTGCGGATGTTCTCCCGAAATGTGTTTGTCATTCTTGTTTGTTGTGGATTCACAGTGTGGCGTATATTTCTAACAGTGTTAAAGTTGTTTATACGGCCACCCTCAGTGTAACCTGTATCGCTGTTGATCAAGTATGCATTGCATTCACGTGTGTGCGTACAGAAGCCGCACGTATCTTGTGTCTGGGCCGGCACGTTGTTAGAATGGATGAAAAGCAGACGTGACGACAGCTCGTAGAGGACGTTAAAGGCAGTGCTGTGGTCCGGGTGGACTACGAAATATAATGACTGATGAACACCTTGGTTCGATAATGAAGGTTGCCTCAGCTCAAAGCCTGAGCCCCGACATTAATGAACTAGCATCCCAGAAAAGATGGCAGGTATCTGGCCTGGGCACATCAGATTAGATCAGTGTGTTGCAAACTGAGCAGTTTAAAGTCCTGAATGGTTGGTTTATTCATTGTTATTTTATTTTCAAATGTATTAGCCTGTGGAAAAAGTTAATGTTGATATTTACCTCAGAAGGCTGCAAATAGAAAAGAGGCATTCCATTTTTATTTAAATTGTATTTGATATGCCATTGATATTTTTTTCATTATTATTATTATTATTATTTGAAACTCGATTTTGCATGTCACTATAAAGTTATATAAGCCTTGCTTGTTCAATATTCAATGCAAAACTTGTTTGGGTCCCTATTAAAAGGTTAATTTGTTCAACCTTGACCCGCGGCTTTGTTCAGTTTTAAATTTTGGCCCACTCTGTATTTGAGTTTGACACCCCTGCTCTAGAGAAACATCTAACTTGTATTAAAAACAAGTATGCCAAAAAAGTGTGAAAAGCAAAACAAACGTGATGGAAATAAGAGTTAATTTAACTGTTTTTGTTTTTTAAATGTCACAAGATTTCCGATGCTTCCAGAAGGACCCGCTGCTCGTTGAGAAGAGCATGTCAGACTCTAAAAGTGTCCAAATAGGCAAGAAAAAGTCACCTTTTGGAAGAAGTGTAGACTAGACGGGTCTGATTGGTGTGTTGTGGAAGAGTACTCTGGGTTACCCAGCATGCCTTGCGGGGTATAGATGGTGGTGCTGGTGTCGTCATTGTGGTGACATTGTATCACAACTCAGTTGTTTGCACAAGTAAATACACTGTCAGTGAAACTGAAAGTCAACAAATATATCAGCAAAATAGCGTCGGTCTAGCCTCCCCTAGTGGACACATTTATACATGCTCTGTTCCACTCTCTTACAGTCAAGTGGAACCTGAACGACCAGCGCATGCACAGCAGGCTGAACATCATGGAGAACGCCACCACCGCCTTCGTGTTCGTCATCGTGGTGGTCAACGTCTTCATCACGGCCTTCGGCGTGCAGCGGCCCAACACCAGCCAGTGACCTCTGAACTCTTTGCTCACGGGGGTGAGATAGTCCCTCGCCCCGCAAACAAAGCGGACTAAATACACGAGCGGTTGCTGGAATTTGACCTCGCTGGCCCGAGCAGAGCAAACGTACTTCAAGGATCACACGTCTTCCTCTCTAGCGGCGGTCAGTATGGTTTTTCTTTTTTAACCTTTTGATGCTCATTTCATGCTCAGGTGACTGTTCCGCAACAACTGCCTTCTTTATCGTACACATGTGCAGTAAAAACTCTTCTTATTGTTTATCACAAGCCAGTAAATCAACAGCTTTGGTTCTTATTGGCCAAATACAGTGGAACCCGCTTATATCGACTATAAAGTGCCTGCTTAAGTCAACATACATGGTGAACAGCTTTTGTGTGAGGTTATTATTATCATCATTATTATTATTAATATTACTTTGAAAAACTGGTTTATTTGTGTTCTCTGTCATGGCCTGAGGGGTCTGTATCGCTTTTTCCTTGCACTTAGCGACATTGAGTAGGGTGGCAGAAACAAAATACTACAAATGTGCTGACTTGCTTTACGGCAGGGGTGTCAAAGTCAATGAATGATCTATGGCCCCCGGGATGATATTTGATTAGCAGGCCACAGCCGCCTGCTGCTGTTTTGCACGCACCAATACTCCATCAATGTTGGCGCCAGGAATTTTAACAATGGGGTCCCAGGGACCCCATCAAGTCATAAAAATGGGGTCCCACAGTAACTTTTTGGGGTCCCACTTTTTTGTAAGTGTTTTGAAAACAAATGATAAATATGCATTATCCTGTTATATCTTACATTCTATATTGTGTTTTGGAAAAAAGTTGTGCTAAACGTTAATTACTTTAAAAAAAAAAATACAAAAGAAAACACATTTTTATGCATATGTAAATGTATTCAGTTATAAACATTCATTCACTTTCTTCTTTCCTTAATGGATCTAAACTTTACCACTGCCGGTATTTTTTTCTATATTTTTATTGTAATATTTTCAGAATGTTGTTTGTTCTATTTTTTTCCTGGCGAACGTCTGCGTGCCGCCAGAAAACAAGAAGAACGCCTACCTGCAATTGCTGCTATCATGGCCGAAGCTCCAAAACAACCAAAGAAACAAAAAGTTTTGTCTTAGGAGACAAAAAAGGAAAAACGGAATGAAAAGTCAGGATCAACATTGCCCCGGCTTTTACTCGCTGGCGGGAGCTCAAAGATCAGGAATTTCAGACCGATGCTGCCTCGGCTCTGTTCCTGCTGGACTAGTGACTTTCAATGCTCAAATCAAAAAAAATAATGATAATTTTAGCAATCAGAAATGTGCGAAGTAGCTATAAATACCCACCAGTGTGATAGTTTCACTAATACTTCCTTCACAAAAAATGTCCCGCTGGTGTTGGGACCGGCATCTGCTCCGATTCTTGGTAGTAGCGTCATGTTTGAAGAGCAATCCAAGATCATTTCTTGATAGTGTCTGCTATAACATCAGCATAGCCATTAGAGACGTAATATTAGTGTCAATATCATGGTGGACATCATGTCAGTATGACTCTATATGGGAAGGGAAATGTGGTCTTCTTCTGGCAAAACACGACCGCTTTGGTCCACTGGTGGTGCCAAAATCTACCAAAACCGTAAGTTCCTAAATAGGGCTTTAAAATGTGCACGTGGTGACTTCCTGTTCAGTGCAAATTAAGCTTCAAAATAAAGCATGAACCTGAATTCTACCACAACTAACAAAATGCACCCATTCAATTTTAGTACGGCTATAAAATGATTAACTCGGGGGAAAAAACATCTGATTAATCACACTTGAATAATGGTGATTAAGCTCAGTTACTTACATAATTGAAATTAAATTTAAAAAGAGCCTAAGATTTTTGACACAAATGCAGTTTTATTACCAGAATGTTGCAGTAACTTTTAAAAAAATGTCTTGCTTAAATGCACGTCATATATTTGTTCAAAATAAATTGAATGATTAATTTGCATTTATACGTGATTAATGCGATATTTTTGGTGATTACCGTAATCACAAGCGTTAACTTGAACACTTTTAACTTATTTAGGCGGAAGTCATCGGGCGAGATAAGCGGGTTGCATTGTAAACAATTCAACAAAACACTTTTTTGAAAAGCAACAACCAAAAGTTGAATAAAAAGTTAAAATAAAAATATGCTTTGTCACCTTTAACGCAAAGCTGACAGGCAGGCTGTTTTTTTTCTTGAAATATTTGTAGTTTCTTACTTTTAACATATTATTTACATGGGTTTGAACCCTTTGATGCATAATGTCCACAACAGTGTATTTAATAGCTGCCCCTCCTTCATGCACGAGACTTTAATGTCAAAAATCTGACAAACTTTTCGAACATGTTGAAAAGAGAAACTGGAAATGGTGACGTATCATGTAGTAATTGTGTGCATGTTGGAAATGAACTCCAACTCAACTCAACTCAACAGTGGACACTGTTGTGTCTTGCAATAATAACACACTGCCACCCATTGGTCAGCTGTTACACGTGCAAAATAAAAACCCTCCAAAACAAGATGGACGACAGAGAAGTTAAGAAGGGGGGAGGACGATCTTTTCCACTCCTTCTATTCCAGGACACTTTGCAAGTATCAAATATGCAGACATCAACTAAAGAGTAATATCATTTTATTTTTTAATAAATTATGTTTCCACTAATATATATATATATATATGTTCACTGCCATGTTTAATATTATTGCACTTTGTGGTTTTTGAAAGTACTTCAGCAACTTTTTGGCTGCATTACATGAATTTATGTTATTAGAATGTACATTTAGCCTTCAGTAGAAAGAGGCAATTCAATAAATGTATTGTTGAAGTCAAGAGGATCGATGTTTTTGCAATACGTTGAAATATTTGAACACACTGTTAAAGGTCATTAAAAAGACATTGTGTTTTGTTGCATGTAATAAAACATGTTGTCCACCCTTGTGAACATTTGACCATCTTTTTTTTTAATTAAGTGTATCTACTGTAAGTTTTTATGCCTCTGACGTAGGGTATGATAATTCATGCATCACAGGGTTTTATATTAAAATGATTTTGAATCTCCCCTGCTGTGAAGTTTGGACACCTGTAAACTATGAAGTCATGAGTATTACATCAAACGCCATCCATGCAGGTTTTGCCTTATGGCAAACTAAAGAACAACAAATGCACTTTGCCTTTCTCTTCACAAAGCTTGATCAACATTTTAAGCATCTTCCCAGTTACATGATTTCTTCTGTACTATGCAACCACTACTGTACATTTGTGTTACGTGTCTTCTGTTCAACCACTTGGATTATTTGCTTACTTTTTTATAAGGATTCATATCTCTTTGGGATTTCTACTATATGACATATTCCACACTGTGACAACTGTTTTAAATTAAAATACAATCCAAACATCAGATGAGTGTTGTGATTATGTTTATTGTTATAATATAGCACTTTGAATTGCCCTGTGAACAAATTGTGCTCTAGAAATAAACTTGCCTTGCCTAAAGGCACTTTGTCTATATTGAAGGCTTCTTTACATCACAGAGCAAGGAAAATTCAGGCACAGGAAGATTAAATATGAACACATAACTGCACAATAAGAAGAAATACATGAAATCAACTTGTTCCTAAGGCACCGTGTCTTCATGATGTACCGTACATGCTCCAATTAACAGCTAGCAGTTAACAACTATACAGTTTGCACAGATTCACATGCATTTAAGTATTGTGAATGGTTAGCATTCAGCATATGTATTTAGCTCTGCTTGTGCTTTAAAATGTTGGTATTTAATTTAAGTAGATTTATAAACAATTACACCATGACGTCAGCTGCACTATGCGAACACCATTATTGTTCTTTAAGTTGTTATATTCAAATAAAGTTGATTTAAATGTTTTGTCTTCATGGTAGAATTGATCACGCATCCTCTTTGTAGTTTCAGTAAATAAACATTAAAGCGCTATAGTTGGAGCATTTATGGTAGTACACATGTTTTGTCATAAGGCCCTTGAATTAGATTACTTTCAAACTGACTGATATTACAACAAAAAATACACATAAATATATCGTTTGCAAAAGGCACCAAAGCGTGGACAAATGCGAAAATAGGCCTGCTTTAGGATAGAAAGGTTTCTCAACAACAAGGGTGCAATTTATAAACGTTTAAAAATATAATCATTTTGGTTTAGATTGTGTGGACTAAATATGTGCAAAAAATCTGACAGAAGCTCTCAATTCTGTATGTTAAATAGCAATATGTTTTCCTCAAGAAGTAGAGCGCATAAGCAGAGAAAACTAAAAGTATTGAAGAATAATAATGTTAAAAAACTTGGTTAGAGATGCCACGAAGTAGGTGGCAATGCCTTAACCATATATGTGTTGCAGGCCACAGGGGCCATTTCCATCCTTGTCAAGGGGAGTGCTAACCTTCTCTCCTTTCATACAACACGTCATTACTTAAGCGAATACTAGCGTATTTATAATGGTATTCCCGGGGTGCATCTTTACTTACGGTGTCCCCATTTGGCTTAGTTTATTTTCTATAATAAATGTTACGACATTGTTGATTATCTGATTACATTAAATCGTTAAATTGGTGTAGGCGTAGTATTCAAAATGTTATGTCGGCATTTTACGACATTTTTTAAGCATCGAGGTGTTACCCATAAGGCACTGCGCGACAGACACAGAAATGATTGGCTGCTGTGGCAGTCACGTGACTACATGAGTCACCACACGTTTCTTCTTGAGTAAAATGTTTACTCTGAAGCGGTGGCATAGACCCGGAAATGGTTAGCTCCTGCAGTCACGAGTCACAAACTAGTTGCTTTTAAAGTCAAAACATACAGTCTGTTTGATCAAATTGTATCTTTCTATAAAACGGAGCAATTTTTAAGGACGTTATATGGCGCTTTTACGCTGCCTTTTACAGACTGGCTTTGTGCAAGTACTCTATTCACACCACACGAGGGCGACATTTTCCAAATTCTTAATTAAAAACGTTTAGTTGCAATATTGAGTCCGAGTGGACCATGTTCCGCACCTCTATTGTCGAGGCGGCTGATTGGAGCTGTGGCCGCAAGGTAGTTGGTGCCTGTCGTGGCGGTAATCCTAGAACCCGTTGGTGGACACCGGCGGTGAGGGATGCCGTCAAGCTGAAGAAGGAGTCCTATCGGGTTCTTTTGGCTCATGGGACTCCTGAGGCAGCGGACAGGTACCGACAGGCCAAGCGGTGTGCGGCTTCAGCGGTCGCGGAGGCAAAAACTCGGACATGGGAGGAGTTCGGGGAAGCCATGGAAAACGACTTCCGGACGGCTTCGAAGCGATTCTGGACCACCATCCACCGCCTCAGGAAGGGGAAGCAGTGCACTACCAACACCGTGTATGGTGCGGATGGTGTTCTGCTGACCTCGACTGCGGAAGTTGTGGATCGGTGGAGGGAATACTTCGAAGACCTCCTCAATCCCACCAACACGTCTTCCTATGAGGAAGCAGTGCCTGAGGAATCTGTGGTGGGCTCTCCTATTTCTGGGGCTGAGGTTGCTGAGGTAGTTAAAAAGCTCCTCGGTGGCAAGGCCCCGGGGGTGGATGAGATCCGCCCGGAGTTCCTTAAGGCTCTGGATGCTGTAGGGCTGTCTTGGTTGACAAGACTCTGCAGCATCGCGTGGACATCGGGGGCAGTACCTCTGGATTGGCAGACCGGGGTGGTGGTTCCTCTCTTTAAAAAGGGGAACCGGAGGGTGTGTTCTAACTATCGTGGGATCACACTCCTCAGCCTTCCCGGTAAGGTCTATTCAGGTGTACTGGAGAGGAGGCTACGCCGGATAGTCGAACCTCGGATTCAGGAGGAACAGTGTGGTTTTCGTCCTGGTCGTGGAACTGTGGACCAGCTCTATACTCTCGGCAGGGTCCTTGAGGGTGCATGGGAGTTTGCCCAACCAGTCTACATGTGCTTTGTGGACTTGGAGAAGGCATTCGACCGTGTCCCTCGGGAAGTCCTGTGGGGAGTGCTCAGAGAGTATGGGGTTTCGGACTGTCTGATTGTGGCGGTCCGCTCCCTGTATGATCAGTGTCAGAGCTTGGTTCGCATTGCCGGCAGTAAGTCGGACACGTTTCCGGTGAGGGTTGGACTCCGCCAAGGCTGCCCTTTGTCACCGATTCTGTTCATAACTTTTATGGACAGAATTTCTAGGCGCAGTCAAGGCGTTGAGGGGATCCGGTTTGGTGGCTGCGGGATTAGGTCTCTGCTTTTTGCAGATGATTTGGTCCTGATGGCTTCATCTGGCCAGGATCTTCAGCTCTCACTGGATCGGTTCGCAGCTGAGTGTGAAGCGACTGGGATGAGAATCAGCACCTCCAAGTCCGAGTCCATGGTTCTCGCCCGGAAAAGGGTGGAGTGCCATCTCCGGGTTGGGGAGGAGATCTTGCCCCAAGTGGAGGAGTTCAAGTACCTCGGAGTCTTGTTCACGAGTGAGGGAAGAGTGGATCGTGAGATCGACAGGCGGATCGGTGCGGCGTCTTCAGTAATGCGGACGCTGTATCGATCCGTTGTGGTGAAGAAGGAGCTGAGCCGGAAGGCAAAGCTCTCAATTTACCGGTCGATCTACGTTCCCATCCTCACCTATGGTCATGAGCTTTGGGTTATGACCGAAAGGACAAGATCACGGGTACAAGCGGCCGAAATGAGTTTCCTCCGCCGGGTGGCGGGGCTCTCCCTTAGAGATAGGGTGAGAAGCTCTGTCATCCGGGGGGAGCTCAAAGTAAAGCCGCTGCTCCTCCGCATCGAGAGGAGCCAGATGAGGTGGTTCGGGCATCTGGTCAGGATGCCACCCGAGCGCCTCCCTAAGGAGGTGTTTAGGGCATGTCCGACCGGTAGGAGGCCACGAGGAAGACCCAGGACACGTTGGGAAGACTATGTCTCCCGGCTGGCCTGGGAACGCCTCGGGATCTCCCGGGAGGAGCTGGACGAAGTGGCTGGGGAGAGGGAAGTCTGGGCTTCCCTGCTTAGGCTGCTGCCCCCGCGACCCGACCTCGGATAAGCGGAAGAAGATGGATGGATGGATGGATGGATAGTTGCAATATTTGCTTTAGGATTTTCCATTAAATTAAAATGAACACAATTCCATATACTGCATAGTGACAGTTGACAAAATGTTATTAATATTATAAGCAGAGTCTGCTAAGTTCATTTTAATAGTTGACTTCCCTTAAATTAAATAGATATCCACCAAGTATAAGCCACTGTGGACCCAAATGTGCCCCATCATCATTGTATTGGACCCCCAAAATAGTAATAAATAAAGAAAAAGTATTACATATTTGACAAGGCAAAGTGTGGTGCTGTGCTTTGGTACAGATAGTTTTTGCTGAATCCTTATGGCCACTGAGGATCAGTCAATTCTTACTTGATAAGGCTTTCTTCGGTGTACCATATAAGAACCTCACGGGCTTTTTGCGTCAAACCCAGAGCTGCCATGCCAAGGGCCCGGCTGCCTCCTGCCATCTTGGCTTCTACAAAACAAGGACAGCCTATGTAGGTGACACTGGATGTCTATTTTAAACTATGCAAAGCCTCAAGGAAAATGAGCAAATATAATATTAGCACTGGAAAAACAATAGTTCCTTACCACCATAATAATAGACTAATGCCATTCCAACTGTAATACTGAAACAGCCTAGGAAGAAGAAGGGGCCTAAAAAGAGGTACACATTGTTAAGTGATGATATTAAGGGTTGATCGCTAAATTCATGCCTTGTTTTAATTGATAATAGTGAATAGTGGGAGCTTCCATAGTAATGACAGCTTACCTTTATCATTCATAACTTGTCTCTGTTTGTAGGCACTTGTCGGATATGTGAGGGGATCAGCAGAATCTGGAAACAGATTGATTTTGGGGATGTAAACGATGCAATAGAGTTTCATGAAAGCACTCCTAATTATGCAAAATTCATTGATGGCGTTCTGACATAAGTGTCCCTGGCGCCTGTTTAAAGGGGAAAAGGCGCTCAAACAGTCGCTTCCAAAGTTCATAGGGTCAGCTTTGTGTAAAAATTGTTGGTAGGTTGGGCTTCACAGTGGCAGAGGGGTTAGTGCATCTGCCTCACAATACGAAGGTCCTGAGTAGTCTCGGGCTCTGGATCTTTCTGTGTGTAGTTTGCATGTCCTCCCCGTGACTGCGTGGGTTCCCTCCGGGTACTCCGGCTTCCTCCCACTTCCAAAGACATGCACCTGGGGATAAGTTGATTGGCAACACTAAATTGGCCCTAGTGTGTGGATGTGAGTGTGAATGTTGTCTGTCTATCTGTGTTGGCCCTGCGATGAGGTGGCGACTTGTCCAGGGTGTACCCCGCCTTCCGCCCGATTGTAGCTGAGATAGGCTCCAGCGCCCCCTGCGACCCCAAAGGGAATAAGCAGTAGAAAATGGATGGATGGATGTTGGTAGGTTTTGCTACAAATCTTAAAATAAAGCCTGCTATACTATCTGTCAGTCAGCTACAGAGGTCAGCAGCAGCTTCTATTGCTGTACGTTTGATCGCTTTGTTTTTCAAAAAGTGAATAGGATACTGACACTGCTGTTAGCATTGTAACTCGCACAGCTATGGTAAGGTCGCTAACGCTTGTGTCCCACTCCTTAGTGTTACGTTGTTGTATGTTAGAAAGTAAGTACATTTTATAGATATGGCACTCATCACAAAGTCAGCATATGGTGTAATAAAAACAACAGAAACCTAGCAAAATATAATCGAAATTTTGAGACAATGCAACAGAATACTACTAGAACTGAAGTGCAAAGTTAGTCAGGGTATCTGCAGGTTTAAACATGTCAAATTTAAGACTTTTTAAGACTTTTTTATAACCATCTTGAAAATAATTTAAGACCATTTCACATCCATACGGACAAAAAATACAACGACACAGTAAAATCAGAGGTCCAGAATGAATCATAAGTATATGAATTCATTCACTGCTCTTTCACATTGGAAAACAAAATGGTTAAACTAAATAAATACACCAGGAGCTTTTCTAGTCCAAACTAATTGAAAAAAATATTAGCAAACATCGTCACAGACAATTTTCAGATTTGCCATAGAAGTGTTTTCTTGCAACAGGTGCAGTGTGCTTCATATCCAGTGTTCTCATGTAACAACATCAGCAACGGTAGAGGAAAGCACAACAATAGCATCTCTGCTGGAGCTAAATGATTAACTTTGGTAAAAAAAAATTTCGGCTGTCAGAACTGAGCAAACCAATAAAAAAAAATCTACAGTACTACTACTGTGTCTGGACTAAGTTGTGAAAAATAGAGTGCAGACAGAGTGAATGTCTAAAAAGAAGGAAGACGATTATGGCTTGAAAGCCTCAAACAGAATTTGGATGTGAATAATGTTCATAACATGAAATAATGTGCTCAGCTCATTTTGTATCTGCTGTGTAAGGATACAGTTTACCGCTTTTTTGTGACTATTTTGAAAACATATTGCTAATACACAAGGACTAGTTTTTATTCAGACATGACAAGATGACATTCGCAAATCTCCATTGCTTTCCTCACATCACAGTAAGATGAGTGTAAACACTTTTAATGTCAGTTGCTGTATAAACTTGGGAGAAAAGATGAGGCATGAGAAGCTGACCTGACATGGCTGGAACAAATAATAGAAATAATATAAGACAATCATGTGTTTTTTTTAAATATATAGTTTTACTGCTGAGTACACTACAAGCACATAGAAACCAGTGTGATTGTAATAGTATGATTTCACTAGTAAACATCTCATATTGATCGCCTTTGTCAATTGGTGCCACTTAATCCACATAACACTCCTTTGTTACGTTTATCTTTGTAAAGTTGTGCAAGTATTTGTGGTGACTTATCCCGGATTTTTTACTTTTACATAAGCATTCCATTCACTTTCACCGCCATATTTACAAACGCGTCCCTCCTTGATGGCTGCACATCTGGGTACTAAACACTTTATACGTTTCCATCCACCGGCTTCAACCATGCATTAAATTGATCGTCCAGGAGACACAAATCGTTGAACTTTCACTTACCCATCTTATGCAAGTAATTTGGCTTTGCTGTGGGCTTTCGTTAAGTTTTTGTGTTGTTATGCTTAGCTGTAACAACACAAAGCTGCGCGCACAGCACACTAGCTGCTGGTGCTGGATAAATTCTGAGGGGTCAGCACAGGTAGCTTACTTTAGCTCCGTTTTGTAGTTACGTTTTAGCGTCCTCAAAAATCGAAACATTTAAAAAGAAAGATTTAAGTTTATGCATGTTTTAAATCAAAGTAACATCAATAGATTTTCAAGACCTTTCAAAATCCTATTGAAGACCGTTTATGAGATTTTAGACATTTTAAGGCCTTAAATTCAAATTATTGGATTTAAGACTTTTTTAGACTTTAAAAACCCGCGAATACTCCGTCTTGTGATAATAAAAAATATTGATCTAGTCACTTTAGTATCGACCATATACGGATTCTATACTTTGTATCGTAGCTATCAATATTTGTATTGATCTGCCCACCGTTGTTTACATTCAAGACCTGCTATGCTGTGTAGAATATTCCTCGTCCTCCAGTTTAATTGCTGCAATTGAGATGAGGATTGCTGACTTGGATGTCTTTGCACTGTGGAGGGACGTTAGCCGCTAACAAGAATGCTACAGTGCGTTGAGGACAAATTCCTTCACTTGTCACTGACAAATTTGCAGGACACAGCTAGAACGTGTCATCAACATGCAATATCACAAAATAAAGATAGTATTAAAAGCTCTATCGTCAACCAAATTGTTATCATTTATGTTGTCTATGTCGCGCAATCCTATCGTGGAGACACAAAGACCGGACAAAAACAAATCATTAGCATTAAAGCTACAGACATGTGTTCCCAGTATGGCTTACTAAAAGTAATTTTGAACAACACACTATTGTGGGACCTCTAACACTTATTCATGAAACATAACATATTTAATTGCTGAAATATACTATAATGTGCAGGGATGTGAGCACCCTCTGAGGAAAAAAGAGAAAAGTTAAAATGTATTTGATGATCAAGACTATAATTCTACACTATATTTTACCTTTAGATTTATTCTCATCCACCAACCTCTTTTGGCTGTCTTTTTGACACTTACAGTACACATCTTTTTAGTAGATCATTTGCTAACAATATTATCATTGAAAATGTAATGTAAAATTCTATGACATGCAAGCAAAAAACTCAGAAAACGTTTCCCATTTGGCAATTCTATCCTCTGTGTTTACGTTCAGTCACGTCAAAAATAAACCTTCTCACTGGCTACTGACAACCACACGAGATCTACAACTGGTTAGGAACTTACAGTGTTCGGATTGTAATCATCCAAATATGATTAGCAGTTAAGTGGACAGCCGTCTACGTCAGGCCCGGGCAATTATTTAGGGGGCCAAATTTAGAGAGAAAAATGTGTCTGGGGGTCGGTATATTTGATTTTTAGGAACACTAATACAAAAACTCACAATCACGTCTGATTGAATGCTAAAAACGTCATGACAGACCGCCTTAAAAAACGGAATGAAGTTTTCCGTTTTTTTGACTGAATGGGACACCCAAAATGGACATGAAAATAAAGAATGTGGGATTTACAATATTAACTATGAACGATAAAACACTGAATATTGACAACATATGAACGTCACACCCCCTCTCCATCGACATATTTTACAATCAAGCGAAACGCAACAAAAATGCAACAGACACAGCGAAATATTACCATAGTAACTAGTATATCATGCAAAAGCGCAAATTCCAACCATTGAAATACTTTGTATAGTTCAAGACTTACAGTCATTTGAAAACATCACTGCACATCATAACGGCAGCTACAGTTTCCATCTTAAAGATCTAAAAAAAATTATTTGGGAATGTCCGGTGGGCCACATTGAAAAGCTCAACGGGCCACATGCGGCCCCCGGGCCTTAATTTGCCCAGGTCTGGTCTACGTTGTGGCTTGAGAGTGAACGAAGGCAAAAAGTAAGCTAGCTAGATGGTTAGCAGGCTTGTTTTGGTGCTCCTGATCCCCGCCCTGCAACTCATTGCAGCGTTTAGTACCTGCGGCTGACGCGAGCGTTCAACAAATTGTGTCAAGATCGCATTTTTATTGATATTTTAAAACAAAAACGTGATATTTTGATGCAAAAATTAATGTTTAAAAACACGGACATTTCACATGCCTGAAATTGGGACTTTGAAGTATTGGAATAACGAGTGCATTTACTGTGTGTTTTTCAACCTTTTTTGAGTCGAGGCACATTTTTTTCATTGAAAATATCCGGAGGCACCCCACCAGCAGAAATCATTAAAAAGCGAAACTCAGTTGACAGTAAAAAGTCGTTGTCGCAATTGTTGGATATGACTTTAAACCATAACCAACCATGTATTACTATAGCTCTTGTCTCAAAGTAGGTGTACTGTCACGACCTGTCTCATCACACCGTGACTTATTTTGAGTTTTTTGCTGTTTTCCTGTGTGTAGTGTTTTAGTTCTTGTCTTGCGCTCCAATTTTGGTGGCTTTTTCTCTTTTTTTGGTATTTTCCTGGAGCAGTTTCATTTCTTCCTTTGAGTGATATTTCCCGCATATACTTTGTTTTAGCAATTAAGAATATTTCAGTTGTTTTTATCCTTCTTTGTGGGGACATTGTTGATTGTCATGTCATGTTCGGATGTACTTTGTGGACGAAAGTCTTTCCTGTCATCCAGCATTCTGTTTTTGGTTACTTTGCAGCCAGTTCAGTTTTAGTTACGTTCTGCATAGATACAGCCTCTGTTTGATAAAATTGTATCTTTCTATTAAAACGGAGCCCTTTTTAAGGACGTTATTTGGCGCTTTTACGCTGTCTTTAACAGACTGGCTTTGTGAAGTACTCTATTCACACCACACGAGGGCGACATTTTTCCAAATTGTTTTTGTACACCAGCTTGCTTGGCTGTTTACTTTTCCCCAGCATGCCGAAATACTAGGGGTGTAACGGTACGTGTTTTGTATTGAACCGTTTCGGTACGGGGCTTTCGGTTTGGTACGGGGGTGTACGGAACGAGTTTCTAAGCTAAAGTCTTAACAAGCTGCTTTGCTCTTTCTGCCTCTGTCTCAGCACCCAGCATTGTCCCACCCACACAACCATCTGATTGGTACAAACAAAGCGGTAACAGCCAATCACAGTGTGTATTCAGAGCGGTAACAGCCAATCAGCAGTGCGTATTCAGAGCGCATGTAGTCAGCGCTTCAGCGTCGAGCAGATAGGTGTTTAGCAGGTGAGCATCAGGCAGCTAACTCTCCCCAAATGATAATAAACACCTCCCAGTCAACTACTAGTAACATCACTATGAGCCCGTTGACCTTCTAGAAACTTAAACTGCAGCTCAGCTCGCTCGCAGTCCTGGCTTGAGGTGAAGGCTAATTAGCTTTTAGCGTAGCGTTAGCTCATTTTGCGGTGTGTGTGTAGTCTCTCCTATTGCTATTGTAATATTTTTTTCAGCTATAGTTACATTAATCATTAGTAATGGAGCAGCCTAGTTTTGAATGGCAGGGTCCCTGCTATCACATGTTGATAAAAATATAACATTTACACAATAAAAATCAACTACTGGCTTCCCAAATGCTGTAATAAATTAAGCATGATGAGTTGACTTGAAACTGTTTAATGTTGCACTTTTTATATGTAGAAGAAAAGTTTTGTCATTCTATTTAATCTGAGCATCAACTTGAGGCAGTTTAATGTTGATTAACGTGGGCAGAATTATTATAGTGTTCCCAATGTTAAAAGGATAAAGCCATTGTTTACAAATTTGGTAAATAAATAACCAAAAAATGTATATTTTGTTGTTTTCTTACTGTACTGAAAATGAACCGAACCGTGACTTCTAAACCGAGGTACGTACCAAATAGAAATGTTTGTGTACCGTTACACCCCTACGAAATACATTGGAAATATTCTTAATTAAAAAACGTTTAGTTGCAATATCTGCTTTAGGATTTTCCATGAAATTGTTAACAATGCATTTTCTTAGGGGCACTCGCCTTTTGTTTATTTTTGGTTTAAGCATTAGACACCTTTTTACTTGCATGCTGCGTCCCGCTGTCGTCTGCATATTGTGATCACAACAAACCATAGTCGTCTCACAGGACGTGTTCCCGTCATCTACAAAGCAATTAGCTACCAACTGCCACCTACTGATATGGAAGAGTCTCACACAGTTACGCTGCCGAGCTCTAGACAGCATCGACACACAAAAACGGCACATTATTTGCAGCTGCCGAGCTCTAGACAGCATCGACACACAAAAACGGCACATTATTTGCAGACTATAATTACTTGTTTGCAAAAAATATTTTTAACCCAAATAGGTGAAATTAGATAATCTCCCACGGCACACCAGTGTGCTGCAGCACAGTGGTTGAAAAACGCTGCATTTACTTACTTGAATGCAGCGTAAATATAAAGTATATTAGCGTGCTGACCTCTGAGGCGCAGGCGTGTAGGTAAGCTGTAGTACACGTCCTCTACATGCAGGTGAAGTGCCCGGTAAAATTCCCTGCACGCTTCCTCGCCTTTCCCCTGCAGGTGCATCAGGAGCTCGCCCAGGCGGACACACGTAGGCACGTCTAGGTTTCGGAACTGGAATGGGACATAATGACACATTAGTGGGGGTAGAACATTATGAATGTCATTTCCTGAGCAGAGGGACTTACAAGCGTGGATAATGATGCACGGTCAGCATTTTTGATTTATAAAAACATAGACAGTCTTGCAGTATTTTCACCTTGTGGTCTAAAAATTTAAAAAAAAACTAACTCAGCACATGCTAAGCCCTGATAAGTGTGCACTTGCCTTCGTGGCCTCCTTGTCTGTGAGTATTTGCGGGTAGATTCTGTTGAGCTGCAGGATGATTTTGTCCACCAATTCCGTGTCCAGTCTCCTCTCAGCCCTGAGGAAGGCGCCATCTTCTGTCAGCTGATCATGGAAGCTTTCTGTCAACAACATAGTCACATTTAAATCAGTGACACATTGGCGCCAAAAAAAAACCCCACACACAAATAGGTTTCTAAACATAGTTTTGTATAAGCCACCGCCCATGAGGACACAGAGAAGCGTTTTAAGGAGGCAAAGACAACACAAAGTGTCTTCGATTTAGCAGAGGCAGCAGGAAACGCAACATTCACGAGTAAGAAAGTTTCCGGACACATAAAAAATGGCTTTAGTAAGTCATTTAGCGGTTTGTGTCACCGACGTCGTCGCTGAAACATAAAATGTAAAATATTGAAGTGGAAAAAAGAGTGTAAAAATGTTAACTTAACATTTTTTCCACTCAACGAAAGACACAAACCTCCCATGTTGGAGTCCTTGCTGTCCTTTCTCAAGACACGCCCCCTTGACGTCACAGCCTCGGCTACACCGGAAGCGGAAGTTAGTGTACGTTCTTATTTTCTCTTAAACTACAAAATAATGTATTAATAATAATGCATTAATGTAGTAATTATGACTGGGCTGTTTTGATATCAAGCATCATAACGCTTCATGCGCTTAGTATATTTCCGGTTGATCGTAAGAGTCCTTTTTCTGTTTTCTAATTAAATAAGTCACTTTATTTCTGTAGTATTTGTATTTGTCATATGTTTGCTCATTTCTGGCCTTTAAAACGTTTTAAATAATTTATTATTTTTCCTGCATGCATTACTGAACGCTTTTGTCATCCAAGGCTTTTTATCTTTGTGTTTTTTACTTCTGCATAAAATAATAATTTGTCAATAATAATGCTATTGACAAAGTGTTTTCCAGCATACGTTATTCTTGTTCTGAAATTGTCATGTATCCATCAAATCTGCTGTTGAAACTTGGACTATATAACCAACATATATAACCAACATGTAAGTTGATTGTAAATTAGGGGCGGGATATTGATAAGCATTCTTGCTTTTTCCCCGTATCCCTTTTCGGTGGGTGCCATTGCATGTCTGTCAAATTACAAAGAGTGATGAAGTGCATGTTGCTATATATGTCTGCCGGAATAAATAAATAAATTCATTCATTCATTCAACGTATTAATCGTTTGTCGTAGGAAATAGTTAAAACCATGATAGCAAAAACGAGATATACATTTGGGACGCTTGCAAAAAATGCCGAAATAAAAATAATGTTGGTAGTGTTTGAAAAATAATTTAAAGGTCAAATGTGCAATATGAATTTTAAATCGATTTCAGACAAGAAACCGTTGTATACACATAACAAAATTGAGCGGTAAGCTCTTTTGTATCTGTTTTGCACCTAAATTATGGGGGTTTTTTAGAAACAGAGAATATAGACGGAATTCATGGCTCTTGAACAGCCATTTGACACAATTAATATGTATATATATATATATATATATATATATGTATATATATATATATATATATATATATATATGGGTGGTCGGACTGGCGGTAAATCTGACGCTACTTGTCTGAGCATGCCCGGGTTTTGCTTGGTGGTGAGAAAGAATTTGCCATCAATCCCAAGTGGGTGCTCGGCATTGTCTGTGGGTGCTTGAGCCCCGAAGCACCCACGGGACCGGCGCCGATGTGTATGTATACATGTGGGGGGAGTAGATGATGGCATCTGGTCATTTGCATAATTGGCCACATTTATAATTTTTATGAACATTGTGGGAGACAAAAAGCAACGCTTGTGAGTGCTTTTAGGTGGGAGCAGGGCCACAGCAGCACCGGCTGCTCATCAAGAAGAGCGATACGCTCTTTCGTGTTAAAGCAAAAGTGTCCTATAAGACCAGAAAAAGTCGCTAATTTGTCGCTTTTTCAAAAACAGAACGTTGAGGGGTCTGAATACTTGATAAGCATAACAACAAAGTTGCGAAGTTGGTCACACTGATGCCTCCTGCTGCATCTGCTTATTATCTGGCAGACCAGATGTGTATGAGCTGTGTTAAGGTGTAGGGTTACACTGCCATCTTCTGTATGGAGTTGTAACAACAACTTACATTAACATTAAGTGACAGTCCCATCATCCATCCATCCATTTTGTACCGCATGTCTGCATTAATGAGCGAGGGCGTAAAAGGTAGCAACAAACCGTTTTGATTGTGTCGGCCCGCCACAAATAAATGTATGTATGGAAAAGACTAAAACTCATACTGCTTATTAAAAACGTATGTTATGTTTTTTCGTGGGAGGACATTGTAATCTTGTAGTACACAATAGTTATACACAAAGCTATTACAGTATCACAGTGTACAATAATTATATTAGTTAAATTTCCTACTGCAGGGGTGCTCAAATTGTGTCTTGGAGGCCATTGGGGCACACATCTTTTTTGCAGAATTTATTGGTCCCGAGGCATTTCCTAAAAATACTGTACACTGTATTAAAAAAAAAACAAGAACTTAGGTAAACAGTCCTTCAAAGTAGAGATAAAAAATATATGTATTCAGTAATATTGGTATTTAGTGAATTATTGATTGATTTATTATGATACAATTTATTTTTAAAATAATGTAGAAGTACTGAGAATAATAATAGTAGTGAACTGTATAATAATAATAATCACATCCAACCAAACTTGTATGACATTATCAATTACAACTGCAATTCATAGATGCATAGATCCGGATTGATATTATCAGAAATTGTGAGTTCTACACAGATGAACAATTTAAATGTGCGAATGTGGACGAATCATTTACCCTAATACATTTTAATAGCCGAAGTTTGTATAAAAACTATGAAAACAGAGAATATTTTAGCCAGTTCAAAAAATGTAGTGTTGTTGCAGTCTCAGAGACTTGGCTGGATGAGAACAAGTGTTGTGAAATGAGATTGGAAGGTTATGAATTATTTACTACAGATAGAATGTCAGGAAGTAGTGGTGACGAACCCCAAGATGCAGAGATGGCAGGCTTGGTGCAGGAAAACATGAATTTAATGTCCAAAAAATGCAAGGAAAGCACGAAGCAGAAACCAGGAAACAGGCAAACATGAGACAGCAAACAAGAACCAGGAAACAGGAAGAACTGGAGACAGCAAACAGTCAAAAGTGTTCAGCATACAGGAACAGCTCACAGTCCACGGCATACAGCTAATAATACTCCAGCACTGACTAGCGGGAGAGGCAAGTATAAATAGGAGCCTGATTGGTAATTGCCACCAGGTGTGCCAGACTGCCAATCAGGTACAGGTGAGGGAAACAAGCGCTCAGGGAGACATGAGAAAAAAACACAACATAACCAAACTGTCAGTGAGAATCCTGACAGTAGCCCCCCTTCCGATAACGGATAAAAGACGTTCTAGAAAAACCACAAAAAAAAAGTCCAAAGTCACGGTGGGCCACAAATCTAGTTGCAGGGTAGAGTCAGGTTGCGACGGCGAGTTGAACGCATGGCGGTCGCCCATGGAATGGCCACATCCGTGGCCGACGAGAGGGCCGCATGCCGGCGCCTGATGGCCGACCGTGCGTCAGGCCAGCTGGAGGTCGAAGAGGCGACAATGCTGGCGAAGCCGTGGGCGGAATCAGATGAGCAGGCGGCTCGTCTGCCGGCGTGGGAGGGCTCACCGGGGTTGGTGTCGTCCACAGACCCCCGGGGTTGGATGGCGGCGTCTGTAGTCCCACCGGGGTGGATGGCGGCGACTGCGGCAGATCCACTGGAGTTAGAAGTAGCTGTGCCTCCCCAGCTACACAACTACTCATAGCTCCCCCTCCCCCTCAAGGGACGGATCCGAGACGACTCCTAAAAGGCCCACAGACGACAGGGATGGGTGGGAGGGAGCTTGAAAGGAGGCAAAACATCTCGTCTGCCGGCGTGGGCGGAGCCAGAGGAGCAGGCGGCTCGTCTGCCGGCGTGGGTGGAGCCAGAGGAGCAGGCGGCTTGTCTCCCGGCGTGGGCGGAGTCAGAGGAGCAGGCGTCTTGTCTGTCGGCGTGGGAGGGCTCACCGGGGTTGATGTCATCCAAAGGCCCCCCGGGGTGGATGACGGCGTCTGTAGTCCCACCGGGGTGGATGGCGGAAACTGCGGCAGATCCACTGGAGTTAGAAGTAGCTGTACCTCCCCAGCTACACAGCTACTCATAGCCCCCCTCAAGGGACGGATCCAAGACGACCCCTAAGAGGCCCACAGATGACAGGGATGGATGAGAGGGAGCTTGAAAGGAGGCAAAACATCTCCATTCGGTCATCAGCGCCAGCATCCTGTCCAGCCTCTCCGCCATAGAAATCACTGCAGTGTTCGTATTTGGCTGGAGTATTCTGTCAGGAAGTAGTGGTGATGAACCCCAAGATGCAGAGATGGCAGGCTTGGTGCAGGAAAACATGATTTTAATGTCCACAAAATGCAAAGAAAACACGAACCAGAAACCAGGAAACAGGCAAACTTGAGACAGCAAACAGGAAACAGGAAACAGGAAGAACTGGAGACAGCAAACAGTCGGAAGTGTTCAGCGTACAGGTGTGCCAGACTGCCAATCAGGTACAGGTGAGGGAAACAAGCGCTCAGGGAGACATGCTGGAAAAGGAACCAAAATAAGAGCGCTGACAGAAAATAAAACAAACACAGAGAAAAAAACATAACATAACCAAAATGTCAGTGAGAATCCTGACACAGAGTTGGAAAAAGGGGAGGAGGGGTAGCACTTTTTGTCAATCCAGATTTAAACTGTAGGAAGATTAATAGTAAATCAACTGCTATTGTTGGAGTCTTTGAATGTTTAACTGTAGAAATTGAAGTAGAAAAAAAAAATATATATATATATATATATATATATATTGTTGCGTTTTGGACCAGTTGTTCCTCCCAGGGAATTCAAGTCACAAGTCGCTCCCAAGCTCTTTACGACACTTAAAGCTGAGTTGGTAAAACCACCAGAGACAGAATAGGTATTTTGTAATATATTGGCAAAGCTTTGCTGATATATTTTTTGAGACCAGTCCAGCATAGAACATTCTATCGTGCCGCCAAAATGGTCTGTCCTCCCGATCCCACAACCCTCTCTCTCGTCCCCTCTGTAGACAAAACAAATGCTAGTCAAAACACATTCCAAAGAACTCAAGGTTAACACACACAGTTTACTTGCAGACAGAGCAGCAAGAGAAGAAATGGAAAACACAAGCTGTTTTCAAATATGACTATGAAATAAAAGAAGTACAACTTAAATTCGGATATATGTAAATATCTGCCTCCGACAATTCCCCCTTCAGGTCTTCTAAAAAGATCTTTATCACTAGTACAACACTTCTAAAATACGCCCCTCTTTGAGCAAGCTAGTAAAAAATTAAAAGCATAGTTACATGGGAGATAAACGGATGGAATCTATGTCAATGTGGGACGGCGTGGCGCACTGGAAGAGTGGCCGTGCGCGACCCGAGGGTCCCTGGTTCAATCCCCACCTAGTACCAACCTTGTCATGTCCGTTGTGTCCTGAGCAAGACACTTCACCCTTGCTCCTGATGGGTGCTGGTTAGCGCCTTGCATGGCAGCTCCCTCCATCAGTGTGTGAATGTGTGTGTGAATGGGTAAATGTGGAAGTAATGTCAAAGCGCTTTGAGTACCTTGAAGGTAGAAAAGCGCTATACAAGTACAACCCATTTATCATTTATTATCATTTAATGTCGTCACTCTCAGGGAAGGAAACTAGCATCTCTCGAAAGTCACCACTTTGCTTGACCCCCTTCAGGGACATAGCAAACCCAGGTTGTTCAGCAAGCCCCTCAACAGCATCACGAGTCAGGTTGGTCAGTCTCAACAGATTATAAAAAACATAGTTAATGCGTTCTACATTTTTAGTAGCAGTCACAGGGAAAATAGCACCAATTATAGGAAGGTTCTCGAAACCTGCACAGGATTCACACCACAATTTATGTTGTGGTGGGACCCCTCTTGGTTGTCCAATTGCATCAAAGTAAACACCCTCAGGGTTTCTCATCAAATCAAAGGAGCCCGTTACACTCCTCCGAGATAAAACATGGCGTCTTCTGCGGGAAGTTAGAGAGGCCGCTGAAACAGGAGTTCCAAGGGGTGTTAATTTGGTACCCTCTAGGGTGACTGGGGTGACCAGTCTAACCATAGCACAAAGCCCAATGGCTGACGTCGGGATTCTAATGTACAATCTGTGCTCCCCACAATACCAGAATAAGTCAGCTCGTGCCCAAGGGCCTATCCTTGAGCCATCTATCAGGGTGGTGCACCAGGAGGGGGTAATTTCACCCAATTTGTAGGGGGATGTTGAGGGTCTTGTAAATTGAAAACACGTGTATTTCAGCTTTTGGGCCACAAAGGGAAGAAGTCGGGTGAAATTGTCAACAGGAGGGTACACACTAGCCAACAAATCACAACCCGGCGGTGTGGGTTCAGAAAACAAGGAGATAAGACAGTTTGAGCCATTAGTGTCAGTCAACTTAAAAGGGGCGGGGTAAGTGTGGGGAAAGGGACGTCCAGTGGAACAAGCAACACAGTCACCCAGGTCTTGGCTCTTAGCCATGCTAGTCATCCACCTAAGCCACAGGTTGCCTGCACCTGCTCCTAAGGTCAAAGCTACCAGGTCTTCGATGGTGATGTCTTTAGTATACACAGATGTGAGAGCCTTTGTAAGCATAACACCTGCTCTGGCAATTGTAAGGGAAAGGGGGTTCTGGGACCGATCAAAGTTCCTCTGAAAGGTCATCCCTCTCAGAATAACTTTGAATTGTGGAGGTATGTTGGCATATAAAGGGTCATGGTAGTCTAAGGGCCCTGTGTAGTGGGTTACCTGCTTCCACGAGGGGCACCACTTACCAGAGTATGTTGTCCGCATCCGACACCAATAGTTCAGGTTTGAGTCGTAACAAAGGTAGAGGTTACTAGCACGGTAAGAACTAATTTTCCCCTCGCACTTAATCACACTGCACAGGTCAAAAAAGTAAGTCTTGCTGTCCCCCTTGACCCAGTCTATTTCAAGTCCGCCGTACGTTCTAAGACACTTGTCAGTCACTGTCGTCGGGAAGGAAGAACTGAGACACAAGGTCAGTAGAGCAAGCCCAAACACCAGTCCGTCAGGGAATCCTACTGGGTATAACATCCTGCCTTTCAGAAATCAAAATCAGAGTAATTCAGGTAACGAGACGGGGATAAACATCAAACTTTTCACTTAATGTAACAACGCAAATAGTTATGCTGAAAACAAGCAAGAAAAACTAAGAAACATTTCGCCTATGGACTGGTCTCAAGCAATGGTATACAATATAGAAGTTGTTCAGAGTAATGTAGATAGAAAATCTGGAAGATCTACACGACGGTAGACGGCAGCTCAACGGACGGAGGTGTCTCTCAGCGTTGTCTTCTGGGCCCCTTCCGTGGCAGGCTCCTCCGCGGGAGTGCGGAGGTAGAGGTGGTACCAGGTGTCCCCTGTACCAGCTAGTCGAAGGGCGTGGGACGTCCGTACCACGACCTTGAAGGGACCATTCCACCTGGGCTCCGTACACTTGCGTTTGATGACCTTGATCTTGACCCTCTCAGTGGACGGAAGGGAATCTGGAGTGGCGGGCTGTCATCCTCGAATCTGTACAGAAGAACTGGCACACAAATTCTGCATTTTGTGTAAAATACCATTTTGGTTTTACGCTGATTCCTTCTTCCAGGGGGGTGTTGATCCTGGGAAGGGCTGACCTGTATGCAGTTCATAGGGTGAAAAACTCAAAGGGCGGTAAAACAGTTTTATTCACAGACATTCGAATGATCATTAACGCTAATTGCAACATGTCAGTCCAATCCAATTTGGTCTGTGCACAGATTTTAGCCAATTCGTTTTTGATGTTCTGGTTCATCCTTTCAACCTTACCTTGGGACTGAAGATGGTACCCCAAACCAAACCTGTGTTCTAGTCCAAGAGCATTTTCGACCAAGGCTAAGTGAGTAATTTTAAAATGGGTGCTTTTGTCTGACCTAATCTTTTTGGGGAAACCATGTCGGGGAATTAGGTCATTCACAAGCCATTTAATTACTGATTTTGCATCCTCTTTTGAGGTTGGGGTTGCTTCCGGCCAACCACTGTGATTGTCAACACAAGTGAGCAAGTATCTTTTCCCTTTCACCGGATTGATCATATCAATGAAGTCAAAAACTATACACGGTACACCCTCACCTCCTCCATATTCCAAATTGATTTACTAAACTACTATCGATGTGCAAAATGGCTATTTTCAAGTTAAATTTACAAACTTACAACAATTTAGTTATAACTTCTTACCCACAGGAATATTGTTAAAGCTATTTTGTTGTACGGAGTCTGAATCCAAGAGTCTGAATCCACCCTCACCTCCTCCCCCTTCTGTTTCTGAAAAAGAGACTGTGTCAGTAATACTATCACTTTCAGAAACATCTAAGAATAAGGTCAGCTAATAGTCAAGTACAGCAAGAGCAGGGGCGGAGGACAGGTCATGTTTGAGGTCAATGAAAGTAATTTCAGTCTCTGTGGACCACTGGAGGGTGGTATTAGGGTAGGGGACCCCTTAGCGAAATCAGAAATAACTCAAACTCAACTAAACCCTTTATTTTATGTAACGTATTCAATATGGTGAAAGCTTCAAAATATGCCTATATTTATATCGACACAAATACTAGAAAAATACTAACCTTATGGCGGATGCCTTCGCAATAGTAATTTGAAATTTTACCACGCCTGGTGGCCACAATAACAAATTAAGTCAAGCTCATGTTGTAGAAAGTCGAATGATGCGGACACGTTTGTTACTGAATACTTTCTATCAGACTTCTGTCATGGCGACTGTGTGTATGTAATAAGCAACTATAATTTTTTGATATGCTTAAATGTAATGTGTCGTTTTAGCTCAGCTGTTGTGTAGCTGCTAGCTCCTCGTAGCCTACAGCCGGGGTGTCCAAAGTGCAGCCCATAGCTATGTGTTTAACAGAAAACTTAAACAAGAGGAAAATGTGGTTTTGGGTGTCGGTGCAATGAGTGGCAGCTACGCCGTGTTTTATCATTGGACCTAAGTCTTTGGTTATGTAGGCGGGGCAAAGAGCAAGGGAACAATGTGGGACAGCAATTGTGTCCATCTTATACTATGCTAGTTGTAGCAAAGATATGTCAACATGAGCAGCCACACCTTGAGTTCCAACATATATAAATATAAAGGAGTCAAAGGCCTCCTGGCATGAACATGAGGCGAGTCGGGTGGCGGTACACACGGAAGCATCTCAGTCAGCCAGGGTTTTCACTGATAGAGCAGTTGGAGATGTCAGCCATTTCTGGTGTTTCAGGCTGTGGTTCGAGCTCATGGAGGAGCTTTGGTAGTGGTGTCGCAGCTTGGTGGTTGAGCCGTCAGGTAACACCAGGAAGGTTCCTTCTGTGCGATATTGAATGTCAGGGTACAGTTTGTAAAGGAGGTCATTACCAATTAGGCAAGGTGTGTGCAGGTCAACCACGAAGGGGTGCTTCAACGAGAGTCCAGCAATCTGAACCGGAAGAGGTTTGGTGACCGGTAACATTCTTGTGACCTCAGCAAAGCCTTCGACCTTCAAAAAGGAAGCACACAGTTTCTTTGGTACCTCTGCATTCAGAAATGAGTGGGTGGCACCAGTGTCAATCACAAACTGATAACATTGTCCGTTTACACTTATGTCCAGCAGGGGGCCTGTCTGTATTTCCTGCTGGGGCTTCTGCCTTGGGCGTCCTTTGCCATGCCTGTATGATGTTTTGGCTGCAATTGGGAGCCTGTCTCGTTCAGAGGAGTTAGGACATTCACGTTGCCAGTGACCCGGCTGGTCACAGATGAAACAGTTTTCACCCTGTCTTGGCCTTAAAGCACCGTGTCCACCACCCGAGTCCAACCGTCTGGTCGCACGTCTGTTGAGGATTCTTTCCTCCACCTGCTGGGACTCAAAAGCAAGGTCACCCACTGCTGAATATACCCTAGCTGATCTTTGACCTTTTGGTTCTTTTAACTTTTCATCTTCAGCGATCTGTAATTTAAGTAGTTGTTTCCTTGTTACTCTACCACCATCCTGCTCTGTCCAATTTTGCATGTGATGAATAAGATGTCCCTGACATGTGTTGTTTTTGGCACCGTGTATATCAGGGTTATCATCCATCCTGCGTCTCACCACAGTTGGCATTGCGTCCAGTACGGCTCGTCTAAAAAACTGTCGGTGTTCCCCTTCTTTACTGGGATGCACACCTGTAGCACGTGACCACTGCTCTTTAGCTTGGTCTATAAATACATAAGGTGACTCACCATCTTTCCACCGATATGTAGGAGTGGCATTTTGACACGGAAGAGGAAACAGACTGCGCATAGCAGTAGCTATGCCTCTTATGTATGTACGGTGTTACCGGTGAAG